>NC_069505.1:456143058-456313058 GCF_027579735.1 Bombina bombina | reverse complement strand
GACCCTTGCTTTAACGATGTGTGGGGCCGGCTGTATAGGGGTTAATAGGTTTATTATTGCTGTAGCGATTTGGGGGCCCGCGGTTTAAGGGTTAATAGGTTTATTATAGTAGTAGCAATGTGGGGGGCCGGCGGCTTTTAAGGGTTAATAAGTTTATTATACTATTTTCGGTGCGGGGGGTAGCAGTTTAGGGGTTAATAGGTCGTTTATGGGTGTTAAGTGTACTTTGTAACATTTTTGTTATGAGTTTTGTAGAACATTTTTGTTTCGCAAAATCCATAACTACTGGTCTCAGATAGCGGAATGGATCATGGCGGTATAAGCTATAACGCTAGCGTAATAGCCTGACCGAACAACTTGTAATACAGCGCAATGAAAATCCTGCACTCAATGGAGAGTTGTGTAAAGGCTAAAACGCTAGCGGACTAGCCATACCGCCGCAACTTGTAATACGGAAGACCTACATATTCTGCATTCAATGGCCAATTTTTCAGCGATATAGCCATACCGCAAAACTTGTAATTTTGGTGAAAGTTATTAACCCCTAATCCGCCATTCCCCCACATCGCAAACTACCTATTAAAACTATTAACCCCTAAACCGCCAACCCCAAACGCAATCTACCTTGTTAACCTATTAACCCCAAAACTGCCATCCCTCCAGAACGCAAAGTATTAATCTAATCACTAAGCCCCCTAACCTAACACCCCCTTAAATTAAATTAATCCCAATTGCATAAAATAAAAAGATTTTTTTTAAAATAAATGAAAAATTACCAAAATAAAATAATCCTAACATTCAATAAAAAAAACCTAAGATTAAATTAAAATAAACAATTTAATATTACAAAAAAAAATATATATATATATATAAACCTAATCTAATACCCCTAAAAAAACAAAAAGCCACCCCAAAATAAAAACACCCCCTAATCTGATAGTATTTCAGTAGCTCTCATCCTATTGGCTGATTTGAAAATTTCAGACAATAGGAATGCAAGGTACCCCAATATAAAACGGGTACCTTGCATTCAATCTTCAGTGTGCGGCGGACGATCACATGAAGAGGACCTCCACTTTTCCAAAGACTGCCGCCGCCAAAGACTGCTCCCCATCTCAGAACACCGCTTCGCACCTCCGGGAAAAAGCTAGAAGAGTGTGTGTGTATTGTTTGTAAGTAGTAGCGATGTGGGGGGCCAGCGGTTTTTAAGGGTTAATAAGTTTATTACACTATTTTCGGTGCGGGGGGTGGCAGTTTAGGGGTTAATAGGTCGTTTATGGGTATTAAGTGTACTTTGTAACATTTTTGTTATGAGTTTTGTGGAACATTTTTTGTTTCGCAAAATCCATAACTACTGGTCTCAGATAGCGGAATGGATCATGGCGGTATAAGCTATAACGCTAGCGTAATAGCCTGACCGAACAACTTGTAATACAGCGCAATGAAAATCCTGCACTCAATGGAGAGTTGCGTAAAGGCTAAAACGCTGGCGGACTAGCCATACCGCCGCAACTTGTAATATGGAAGACCTACATATTCTGCATTCAATGGCCAATTTTTCAGCGATATAGCCGTACCACAAAACTTGTAATTTTGGTGAAAGTTATTAACCCCTAATCCGCCATTCCCACACATCGCAAACTACCTATTAAAACTATTAACCCCTAAACCGCCAACCCCAAACGCAATCTACCTTGTTAACCTATTAACCCCAAAACTGCCATCCCTCCAGAACGCAAAGTATTAATCTAATCACTAAGCCCCCTAACCTAACACCCCCTTAAATTAAATAATCCCAATTGCATAAAATAAAAAGATTTTTAAAAAAATAAATGAAAAATTACCAAAATAAAATAATCCTAACATTCAATAAAAAAAACCTAAGATTAAATTAAAATAAACAATTTAATATTACAAAAAAAAAAATAATATATATATATATATATATATATAAACCTAATCTAATACCCCTAAAAAAACAAAAAGCCACCCCAAAATAAAAACACCCCCTAATCTGATAGTATTTCAGTAGCTCTCATCCTATTGGCTGATTTGAAAATTTCAGACAATAGGAAAGCAAGGTACCCCAATATAAAACGGGTACCTTGCATTCAATCTTCAGTGTGCGGCGGACGATCACATGAAGAGGACCTCCACTTTTTCAAAGACTGCCGCCGCCAAAGACTGCTCCCCATCTCAGAACACCGCTTCGCACCTCCGGGAAAAAGCTAGAAGAGTGTGTGTGTAATGTTTGTAAGGTGTGCAGTGTGTATAGTTTTGTGTAGTGTGTGTGTAATGTTTGTAAGGTGTGCAGTGTATGTAGTTGTGTATAGTGTGTGTAATGTTTGTAAGCTGTGCAGTGTATTTAGTTTTGTGTAGTGTGTGTGTGTGTGTAGTTTTGTGTAGTGTGTGTGTAATGTGTGTAGTATCTGTGTAATGTTTGTAAGCTGTACAGTGTGTGTAGTTTTGTGTAGTGTGTGTGTGATGTTTGTAAGCTGTGCAGTGTGTGTAGTTTTGGGTAGTGTGTGTGTGTAATGTTTGTAAGCTGTGCAGTATATGTAGTTTTGTGTAGTGTGTGTGTGTGTAATGGTTGTAACAGTGTAGTGTGTGTAGTTTTCTGTAGTGTGTGTGTGTAGTTTTGTGTAGTGTGTGTGTGTAGTTTTGTGTAGTGTGTGTGTGTAATGTGTGTAAGGTGTGTAGTATGTGTGTAATGTTTGTAAACTGTGCGGTGTGTGTAGTTTTGTGTAGTGTGAGTGTGTAATGTTTGTAAGCTGTGCAGTGTGTGTAGTTTTGTGTAGTGTGTGTGTAATGTTTGTAAGGTGTGCAGTGTCTGTAGTTTTGTGTAGTGTGTGTGTAATGTTTGTAAGGTGTGGAGTGTGTGTAGTTTTGTGGAGTGTGTATGTGTAATGTTTGTAAGGTGTGTAGTGTGTGTAGTTTTGTGTAGTGTGTGTGTGTAATGTTTGTAAGCCATGCAGTGTGTGTAGTGTGTACAGTGTGTGTAGTTTTGTGTAGTGTCAGTGTGTAATGTTTGTAAGCTGTGTATTGTGTGTAGTTTTGTGTAGTGTGTGTGTGTAATGTTTGTAAGCTGTGCAGTGTGTAGCTTTGTGTAGTGTGTGTGTAAGTTGTGTAGTGTGTGTAGTTTTGTGTAGTGTGAGTGTGTAATGTTTGTAAGGTGTGCAGTGTGTGTAGTTTTGTGTAGTGTGAGTGTGTAATGTTTGTAAGCTGTGCAGTGTGTGTAGTTTTGTGTAGTGTGAGTGTGTAATGCTTGTAAGCTGTGTACTGTGTGTAGTTTTGTGTAGTGTGAAATGTTTGCAAGCTGTGCAGTGTGTGTAGTTTTGTGTAGTGAGTGTGTAATGTGTTTGTAAGCTGTGTACTGTAGGTAGTTTTGTATAGTGTGAGTTTGTAATGTTTGTAAGCTGTGCAGTGTGTGTAGTTTTGTGTAGTGTGTGTGTGTAATGTTTGTAAGCTGTGTACTGTGTGTAGTTTTGTGTAGTGTGTGTGTGTAATATGTGTAAGCTGTGTAGTTTTGCGTAGTGTGAGTGTGTAATGTTTGTAAGCTGTGTACTGTAGGTAGTTTTGTATAGTGTGAGTTTGTAATGTTTGTAAGCTGTGCAGTGTGAGTAGTTTTGTGTAGTGTGAGTGTGTAATGTTTGTAGGCTGTGTACTGTGTGTAGTTTTGTGTAGTGTGAGTGTGTAATGTTTGTAAGCTGTGTACTGTGTGAGTGTGTAATGTTTGTAAGCTGTGTAATTTTGTGTAGTGTGAGTGTGTAATGTTTGTAAGCTGTGCAGTGTGTGCAGTTTTGTGTAGTGTGTGTGTAATGTTTGTAAGGTGTGTACTGCGTGTAGTTTTGTGCAGTGTGTGTGTAATGTTTGTAAGCTATGCAGTGTGTGTAGTTTTGTGTAGTGTGTGTGCAGTGTGTGTAGTTTTGTGTAGTGTGTGTGTAATGTGTGTAAGCTGTGCAGTGTGTGTAGTTTTGTGTAGTGTGTGTGTAAGTTGTGTAGTGTGTGTAGTATGTGTAGTTTTGTATAGAATGTCTGTAATGTTTGTAAGGTGTGCAGTGTGTGTAGTTTTGTGTAGTGTGAGTGTGTAATGTTTGTAAGGTGTGCAGTGTGTGTAGTTTTGTGTAGTGTGAGTGTGTAATGCTTGTAAGCTGTGTACTGTGTGTAGTTTTGTGTAGTGTGAGTGTGTAATGTTTGTAAGTTGTGTACTGTGTGCAATTTTGTGTAGTGTGAGTGTGTAATGTTTGTAAGCTGTGCAGTGTGTGTAGTTTTGTGTAGTGTGTGTGTGTGTAATGTTTGTAAGGTGTGCAGTGTCTGTAGTTTTGTGTAGTGTGTGTAATGTTTGTAAGGTGTGTAGTGTGTGTAGTTTTGTGTAGTGTGAGTGTGTAATGTTTGTAAGCTGTGTATGGTGTGTAGTTTTGTGTAGTGTGAGTGTGCAATGTTTGTAAGCTGTGCAGTGTGTGTAGTTTTGTGTAGTGTGTGTGTAATGTTTGTAAGGTGTGCAGTGTCTGTAGTTTTGTGTAGTGTGTGTAATGTTTGTAAGGTGTGTAGTGTGTGTAGTTTTGTGTAGTGTGTGTGTGTAATGTTTGTAAGCTATGCAGTGTGTGTAGTTTTGTGTAGTGTGTGTGAGTGTATAATGTTTGTAAGCTGTGTACTGTAGGTAGTTTTGTATAGTGTGAGTGTGTAATGTTTGTAAGGTGTGCAGTGTGTGTAGTTTTGTGTAATGTGAGTGTGTAATGTTTGTAAGCTGTGCAGTGTGTGTAGTTTTGCGTAGTGTGAGTGTGTAATGTTTGTAAGCTGTGTACTGTCTGTAGTTGTGTGTAGTGTGAGTGTGTAATGTTTGTAAGCTGTGTACTGTGTGAGTGTATAATGTTTGTAAGCTGTGTACGGTGTTTAGTTTTGTGTAGTGTGTGTGTAATGTTTGTAAGGTGTGCAGTGTGTGTAGTTTTGTGTAGTGTGTAATGTTTGTAAGGTGTGCAGTGTCTGTAGTTTTGTTTAGTGTGTGTGTAATGTTTGTAAGGTGTATAGTGCGTGTAGTTTTGTGTAGTGTGTGTGTGTAATTTTTGTAAGCTATGTAGTGTGTGTAGATTTGTGTAGTTTTGTGTAGTGTGAGTGTGTAATGTTTGTAAGCTGTGTAGTGTGTGCAGTTTTGTGTAGTGTGTGTGTGAAATGTTTGTAAGTTGTGCAGTGTGTGTAGTTTTGTGTAGTGTGTGTGTAATGTGTGTAAGTTGTGTAGTGTGTGTAGTTTTGTGTAGTATGTGTGTAATGTTTGTAAGGTGTGCAGTGTGTGTAGTTTTGTGTAGTGTGAGTGTGTAATGTTTGTAAGATGTGCAGTGTGTGTAGTTTTGTGTAGTGTGAGTATGTAATGCTTGTAAGCTGTGTACTGAGTGTAGTTTTGTGTAGTGTGAGTGTGTAATGTTTGTAAGCTGTGCAGTGTGTGTAGTTTTGTGTAGTGAGTGTGTAATGTTTGTAAGCTGTGTAGTTTTGTGTAGTGTGAAATGTTTGTAAGCTGTGTACTGTAGGTAGTTTTGTGTAGTGTGTGTGTGTGTGTAATGTGTAAGCTGTGTACTTTTGTGTAGTGTGAGTGTGTAATGTTTGTAAGCTGTGTACTGTAGGTAGTTTTGTATAGTGAGTTTGTAATGTTTGTAAGCTGTCAGTGTGTGTAGTTTTGTGTATTGTGAGTGTGTAATGTTTGTAAGCTGTGTACTGTGTGTAGCTTTGTGTAGTGTGTGTAATGTTTGTAAGGTGTGCAGTGTCTGTAGTTTTGTGTAGTGTGTGTGTAATGTGTGTAAGGTGTGTAGTGTGTGTAGTTTTGTGTAGTGTGTGTATAATGTTTGTAAGCTATGCAGTGTGTGTAGTTTTGGGTAGTGTGTGTAGTTTTGTGTAGTGTGTAAGTTGTGTAGTGTGCGTAGTATGTGTAGTTTTGTGTAGTATGTGTGTTGTGCAATGTGTGTAAGTTGTGTAGTGTGCGTAGTATGTGTAGTTTTGTGTAGTATGTGTGTTGTGTAGTGTGCGTAGTATGTGTAGTTTTGTGTAGTATGTGTGTAATGTTTGTAAGGTGTGTAGTGTGTGTAGTTTTGTGTAGTGTGAGGGTGTAATGTTTGTAAGGTGTGCAGTGTGTGTAGTTTTGTGTAGTGTGAGTGTGTAATGCTTGTAAGCTGTGTACTGTGTGTAGTTTTGTGTAGTGTGAGTGTGTAATGTTTGTAAGCTGTGTACTGTGTGTAGTTTTGCGTAGTGTGAGTGTGTAATGTTTGTAAGCTGTGTACTGTCTGTAGTTTTGTGTAGTGTGAGTGTGTAATGTTTGTAAGCTGTGTACTGTGTGTAGTTTTGTGTAGTGTGTGTGTGTAATGTTTGTAAGCTGTGCAGTGTGTTTAGTTTTGTGTAGTGAGTGTGTAATGTTTGTAAGCTGTGTAGTTTTGTGTAGTGTGAAATGTTTGTAAGCTGTGTACTGTAGGTAGTTTTGTGTAGTGTGTGTGTGTGTAATGTGTAAGCTGTGTACTTTTGTGTAGTGTGAGTGTGTAATGTTTGTAAGCTGTGTACTGTAGGTAGTTTTGTATAGTGAGTTTGTAATGTTTGTAAGCTGTCAGTGTGTGTAGTTTTGTGTAGTGTGAGTGTGTAATGTTTGTAAGCTGTGTACTGTGTGTAGCTTTGTGTAGTGTGTGTAATGTTTGTAAGGTGTGCAGTGTCTGTAGTTTTGTGTAGTGTGTGTGTAATGTGTGTAAGGTGTGTAGTGTGTGTAGTTTTGTGTAGTGTGTGTATAATGTTTGTAAGCTATGCAGTGTGTGTAGTTTTGGGTAGTGTGTGTAGTTTTGTGTAGTGTGTAAGTTGTGTAGTGTGCGTAGTATGTGTAGTTTTGTGTAGTATGTGTGTTGTGCAATGTGTGTAAGTTGTGTAGTGTGCGTAGTATGTGTAGTTTTGTGTAGTATGTGTGTTGTGTAGTGTGCGTAGTATGTGTAGTTTTGTGTAGTATGTGTGTAATGTTTGTAAGGTGTGTAGTGTGTGTAGTTTTGTGTAGTGTGAGGGTGTAATGTTTGTAAGGTGTGCAGTGTGTGTAGTTTTGTGTAGTGTGAGTGTGTAATGTTTGTAAGATGTGCAGTGTGTGTAGTTTTGTGTAGTGTGAGTATGTAATGCTTGTAAGCTGTGTACTGAGTGTAGTTTTGTGTAGTGTGAGTGTGTAATGTTTGTAAGCTGTGCAGTGTGTGTAGTTTTGTGTAGTGAGTGTGTAATGTTTGTAAGCTGTGTAGTTTTGTGTAGTGTGAAATGTTTGTAAGCTGTGTACTGTAGGTAGTTTTGTGTAGTGTGTGTGTGTGTAATGTGTAAGCTGTGTACTTTTGTGTAGTGTGAGTGTGTAATGTTTGTAAGCTGTGTACTGTAGGTAGTTTTGTATAGTGAGTTTGTAATGTTTGTAAGCTGTCAGTGTGTGTAGTTTTGTGTAGTGTGAGTGTGTAATGTTTGTAAGCTGTGTACTGTGTGTAGCTTTGTGTAGTGTGTGTAATGTTTGTAAGGTGTGCAGTGTCTGTGTAATGTGTGTAAGGTGTGTAGTGTGTGTAGTTTTGTGTAGTGTGTGTATAATGTTTGTAAGTTATGCAGTGTGTGTAGTTTTGGGTAGTGTGTGTAGTTTTGTGTAGTGTGTAAGTTGTGTAGTGTGCGTAGTATGTGTAGTTTTGTGTAGTATGTGTGTTGTGCAATGTGTGTAAGTTGTGTAGTGTGCGTAGTATGTGTAGTTTTGTGTAGTATGTGTGTTGTGTAGTGTGCGTAGTATGTGTAGTTTTGTGTAGTATGTGTGTAATGTTTGTAAGGTGTGTAGTGTGTGTAGTTTTGTGTAGTGTGAGGGTGTAATGTTTGTAAGGTGTGCAGTGTGTGTAGTTTTGTGTAGTGTGAGTGTGTAATGCTTGTAAGCTGTGTACTGTGTGTAGTTTTGTGTAGTGTGAGTGTGTAATGTTTGTAAGCTGTGTACTGTGTGTAGTTTTGCGTAGTGTGAGTGTGTAATGTTTGTAAGCTGTGTACTGTCTGTAGTTTTGTGTAGTGTGAGTGTGTAATGTTTGTAAGCTGTGTACTGTGTGTAGTTTTGTGTAGTGTGTGTGTGTGTGTAATGTGTGTAAGCTGTGCAGTGTGTGTAGTTTTGTGTAGTGTGTGTAAGTTGTGTACTGTGTGTAGTATGTGTGTGTAATGTTTGTAAGCCATGCAGTGTGTGTAGTGTGTGTGCAGTGTGTGTAGTTTTGTGTAGTGTGAGTGTGTAATGTTTGTAAGCTGTGTACTCTAGGTAGTTTAGTATAGTGTGAGTTTGTAATGTTTGTAAGCTGTGCATTGTGTGTAGTTTTGTGTAGTGTGTGTGTAATATTTGTAAGCTGTGTACTGTGTGTAGTTTTGTGTAGTGTGTGTGTGTAATGTGTAAGCTGTGTAGTTTTGTGTAGTGTGAGTGTGTAATGTTTGTAAGCTGTGTACTGTAGGTAGTTTTGTATAGTGTGAGTTTGTAATGTTTGTAAGCTGTGCAGTGTGTGTAGTTTTGTGTAGTGTGAGTGTGTAATGTTTGTAAGCTGTGTACTGTGTGTAGTTTTGTGTAGTGTGTGTGTAATGTTTGTAAGGTGTGCAGTGTCTGTAGTTTTGTGTACTTTGCGTGTAATGTTTGTAAGGTGTGTAGTGTGTTTAGTTTTGTGTAGTGTGTGTGTGTAATGTTTGTAAGCTATGCGGTGTGTGTAGTTTTGTGTAGTGTGTGTGCAGTGTGTGTAGTTTTGTGTAGTGTGAGTGTGTAATGTTTGTAAGCTGTGTACTGTGTGTAGTTGTTTGTAGTGTGTGTGTAATGTTTGTAAGCTGTGTAGTTTTGTGTAGTGTGCGTTGTGTAAGTTGTGTAGTGTGTGTAGTATGTGTAGTATGTGTGTAATGTTTGTAAACTGTGTACTGTAGGTAGTTTTGTATAGTGTGAGTGTGTAATGTTTGTAAGGTGTGCAGTGTGTGTAGTTTTGAGTAATGTGAGTGTGTAATGTTTGTAAGCTGTGTACTGTGTGTAGTTGTGCGTAGTGTGAGTGTGTAATGTTTGTAAGCTGTGTACTGTCTGTAGTTGTGTGTAGTGTGAGTGTGTAATGTTTGTAAGCTGTGTACTGTGTGAGTGTATAATGTTTGTAAGCTGTGTATGGTGTGTAGTTTTGTGTAGTGTGAGTGTGTAATGTTTGTAAGGTGTGCAGTGTGTGTAGTTTTGTGTAGTGTGTGTGTAATGTTTGTAAGGTGTGCAGTGTCTGTAGTTTTGTTTAGTGTGTGTGTAATGTTTGTAAGGTGTATAGTGTGTGTAGTGTGTGTAGTTTTGTGTAGTGTGTCTGTGTAATTTTTGTAAGCTATGCAGTGTGTGTAGTTTTGTGTAGTGTGTGTGCAGTGTGTGTAGTTTTGTGTAGTGTGAGTGTGTAATGTTTGTAAGCTGTGTAGTGTGTGTAATGTTTGTAAGCTGTGCAGTGTGTGTAGTTTTGTGTAGTGTGTGTAAGTTGTTTAGTGTGTGTAGTATGTGTGTGTAATGTTTGTAAGCCATGCAGTGTGTGTAGTTTTGTGTAGTGTGAGTGTGTAATGTTTGTAAACTGTGTACTGTGTGTAGTTTTGTATAGTGTGTGTGAGTAATGTTTGTAAGCTGTGCAGTGTGTGTAGTTTTGTGTAGTGTGTGTTTAATGTGTGTAAGTTGTGTAGTGTGTGTAGTTTTGTGTAGTATGTGTGTAATGTCTGTAAGGTGTGCAGTGTGTGTAGTTTTCTGTAGTGTGAGTGTGTAATGTTTGTAAGATCTGCAGTATGTGTAGTTTTGTGTAGTGTGAGTGTGTAATGTTTGTAAGATGTGTACTGTGTGTAGTTTTGTGTAGTGTGAGTGTGTAATGTTTGTAAGCTGTGTACTGTGTGTAGTTTTGTGTAGTGTGAGTGTGTAATGTGTGTAAGCTGTGTACTGTGTGAGTGTGTAATGTTTGTAAGCTGTGTACTGTGTGTAGTGTGTGTGTGTAATGTTTGTAAGCTGTGCAGTGTGTGTAGTTGTGTGTAGTGTGTGTAAGTTGTGTAGTGTGTGTAGTATGTGTGTGTAATGTTTGTAAGCCATGCAGTGTGTGTAGTATGTGTAGTTTTGTGTAGTGTGTGTGTAATGTGTGTAAGTTGTGTAGTGTGTGTAGTTTTGTGTAGTATGTGTGTAATGTCTGTAAGGTGTGCAGTGTGTGTAGTTTTGTGTAGTGTGAGTGTGTAATGTTTGTAAGATGTGCAGTATGTGTAGTTTTGTGTAGTGTGAGTGTGTAATGTTTGTAAGGTGTGCAGTGTCTGTAGTTTTGTGTAGTGTGTGTGTAATGTTTGTAAGGTGTGCAGTGCGTGTAGTTTTGTGTAGTGTGTGTGTGTGATGTTTGTAAGCTATGCAGTGTGTGTAGTTTTGTGTAGTGTGTGTGTGCAGTGTGTGAAGTTTTGTGTAGTGTGAGTGTGTAATGTTTGTAAGCTGTGTACTGTGTGTAGTTTTGTGTAGTGTGAGTGTGTAATGTTTGTAAGCTGTGTACTGTGTGTAGTTGTGTGTAGTGTGTGTGTGTAATGTTTGTAAGCTGTGCAGTGTGTGTAGTTTTGTGTAGTGTGCGTTGTGTAATGTGTGTAAGTTGTGTAGTGTGTGCAGTATGTGTGTAATGTTTGTAAGGTGTGCAGTGTGTGTAGTTTTGTGTAGTGTGAGTGTGTAATGTTTGTAAGGTGTGCAGTGTGTGTAGTTTTGTGTAGTGTGAGTGTGTAATGCTTGTAAGCTGTGTACTGTGTGTAGTTTTGTGTAGTGTGAGTGTGTAATGTTTGTAAGCTGTGTACTGTGTGTAGTGAGTGTGTAATGTTTGTAAGCTGTGTACACTGTTCGGTGTGTAATTTTGTGTAGTGTGAGTGTGTAATGTTTGTAAGCTGTGCAGTGTGTGTAGTGTGTGTGTGTAATGTGTGTAAGTTGTGTAGTGTGTTTAGTTTTGTGTAGTATGTGTGTAATGTTTGTAAGGTGTGCAGTGTGTGTAGTTTTGTGTAGTGTGAGTTTGTAATGTTTGTGAGGTGTGCAGTGTGTGTAGTTTTGTGTAGTGTGAGTGTGTAATGCTTGTAAGCTGTGTACTGTGTGTAGTTTTGTGTAGTGTGAGTGTGTAATGTTTGTAAGCTGTGCAGAGTGTGTAGGTTTGTGTAGTGAGTGTGTAATGTTTGTAAGTTGTGTAGTTTTGTGTAGTGTGAGTGTGTAAGCTTTGTACTGTAGGTAGTTTTGTATAGTGTGAGTTTGTAATGTTTGTAAGCTGTGCAGTGTGTGTAGTGTGTGTGTGTAATGTTTGTAAGCTGTGTACTGTGTGTAGTTTTGTGGTGTGTGTGTAATATGTGTAAGGTGTGTAGTTTTGTGTAGTGTGAATGTAATGTTTGTAAGCTGTGCAGTGTGTGTAGTTTTGTGTAGTGAGTGTGTAATGTTTGTAAGCTGTGTACTGTGTGTAGTTTTGTGTAGTGTGAGTGTAATGTTTGTAAGCCGTGTATTGTGTGTAGTTTTGTGTAGTGAGTGTGTAATGTTTGTAAGCTGTGTACTGTGTGTAGTGTGAGTGTGTAATGTTTGTAAGCTGTGTACTGTGTTTAGTTTTGTGTAGTGTGAGTGTGTAATGTTTGTAAGCTGTGTACTGTGTGAGTGTGTAATGTTTGTAAGCTGTGTACAGTGTGTAGTTTTGTGTAGTGTGGGTGTGTAATGTTTGTAAGCTGCGTACTGTGTGTAGTTTTGTATAGTGTGGGTGTAATGTTTGTAAGCTGTGTACTGTGTGTAGTTCTGTGTAGTGTGTGTGTAATGTTTATAAGCTGTGTACTGTGTGTAGTTTTGTGCAGTGTGTGTAATGTTTATAAGCTGTGTACTGTGTGTAGTTTTGTGTAGTGTGTGTAATGTTTGTAAGCTGTGTACAGTGTGTAGTTTTGTGTAGTGTGGGTGTGTAATGTTTGTAAGCTGTGTACTGTGTGTAGTTTTGTATAGTGTGGGTGTAATGTTTGTAAGCTGTGTACTGTGTGTAGTTCTGTGTAGTGTGTGTGTAATGTTTATAAGCTGTGTACTGTGTGTAGTTTTGTGCAGTGTGTGTAATGTTTGTAAGCTGTGTACTGTGTGTAGTTTTGTGTAGTGTGTGTGTGTGTAATGTTTGTAAGCTATGTACTGTGTGTAGTTTTGTGTAGAGAGTGTGTAATGTTTATAAGCTGTGTACTGTGTGTAGTTTTGTGTAGTGTGTGTAATGTTTGTAAGCTGTGTACTGTGTGTAGTTTTGTGTAGTGTGTGTGTAATGTTTGTAAGCTGTGTACTGTGTGTAGTTTTGTGTAGAGAGTGTGTAATGTTTATAAGCTGTGTACTGTGTGTAGTTTTGTGTAGTGTGTGTAATGTTTGTAAGCTGTGTACTGTGTGTAGTTTTGTGTAGTGTGTGTGTAATGTTTGTAAGCTGTGTACTGTGTGTAGTTTTGTGTAGTGTGTGTGATGTTTATAAGCTGTGTACTGTGTGTAGTTTTGTGTAGTGTGTGTGTAATGTTTGTAAGCTGTGTACTGTGTATAGTTTTGTGTAGTGAGTGTGTAATGTTTATAAGCTGTGTACTGTGTGTAGTTTTGTGTAGTGTTTGTGTAATTTTGGTAAGCTGTGTACTGTGTGTAGTTTTGTGTAGTGTGTGTGTAATGTTTATAAGCTGTGTAATGTGTGTAGTTTTGTGTAATGTTGGTAAGCTGTGTAATGTGTGTAGTTTTGTGTAATGTTGGTAAGCTGTGTAATGTGTGTAGTTTTGTGTAATGTTGGTAAGCTGTGTACTGTGTGTAGTTTTGTGTAGTGTTTGTGTAATTTTGGTAAGCTGTGTATTGTGTGTAGTTTTGTGTAGTGTGTGTGTAATGTTTATAAGCTGTGTAATGTGTGTAGTTTTGTGTAATGTTGGTAAGCTGTGTACTGTGTGTAGTTTTGTGTAGTGTTTGTGTAATTTTGGTAAGCTGTGTATTGTGTGTAGTTTTGTGTAGTGTGTGTGTAATGTTTATACGCTGTGTAATGTGTGTAGTTTTGTGTAATGTTGGTAAGCTGTGTACTGTGTGTAGTTTTGTGTAATGTTGGTAAGCTGTGTACTGTGTGTAGTTTTGTGTAGTGTGTATGTAATGTTTGTAAGCTGTGTAATGTGTGTAGTTTTGTGTAATGTTGGTAAGAAGTGTACTGTGTGTAGTTTTGTGTAGTGTTTGTGTAATTTTGGTAAGCTGTGTATTGTGTGTAGTTTTGTGTAGTGTGTGTGTAATGTTTATACGCTGTGTAATGTGTGTAGTTTTGTGTAATGTTGGTAAGCTGTGTACTGTGTGTAGTTTTGTGTAATGTTGGTAAGCTGTGTACTGTGTGTAGTTTTGTGTAGTGTGTATGTAATGTTTGTAAGCTGTGTAATGTGTGTAGTTTTGTGTAATGTTGGTAAGAAGTGTACTGTGTGTAGTTTTGTGTAGTGTGTATGTAATGTTTGTAAGCTGTGTACTGTGTGTAATGTGCGACTTTAACCTTTTCACTACTGTGCCAATACAAACCTGGGAGTGGATTTAAACATCACAGTAATTTTATTATATAGTTTTTATTGGCAGTGAGTTTTTTGTGTAATTTTATAGTTTGTACACAGCACAGCAGACTTTATTTCTAATAATTTCATAACAGGTCACAAAACAACAGAGGATTCTTTACCATTATTATTTAATACAAATATATATCTTTTACTTTGATGCTAATTCATACGGAATTGTCCCCAAGGGCCCTAACACATGATCATGGCTGCCACAATAGGGAATCTACTGTTAGTTCATAGGGAATTGTCCCCAAGGGCCCTAACACATGATCATGGCTGCCACAATAGGGAATCTACTGTTAGTTCATAGGGAATTGTCCCCAAGGGCCCTAACACGTGATCATGGCTGCCACAATAGGGAACTTACTGTTAGTTCATAGGGAATTGTCGCCAGGGGCCCTAACACATGATCATGGCTGCCACAATAGAGAACCTGCTGCTGGTTCATGGGGAATTGTCCCCAGCGGCCCTAACACGTGATAATAAACACATTAATAGGTCAGTAGGTCTGGTATAGAAATTCTACTATAAACTGATTAGCAAAACGACTAAAAATGACAAAAGTCTCTGGAATTACCATAAAATATAATATGACGTCACATAAACTATAAATGAATTAAACACCTTCAGGGCGTCTGATAGCTATAAAATATGTGACACAAACCTGAAGTCACCTCTAGATGACAGGCTGATAATTTGTCACCTTAAGCTGTCACGTGTCGCAGCAGCTAAGTGCGGAACCTCGCTGGTCTCTCTCGCGCTCTTCCTGCAGAACTTCTGGCGCTCACCTACAAACAGCCAATAGGAACTTAGCACTTTCTCAGGGGGCGGGATAACCGCGCGTTATTGTGCTGAGGCTTAGATCAATCAGAAGCGCGTGTGAAGCTCCGCCCACAAGGAGTGGAAGCCTCAAGCCGGAAGACAAGGACTCACTGGCACAGAGGCGCATGGTGCTCGTGTCCGTGCGGGGTAACTTAGTGCCACTTACTGTTGAACATCTGTATTTATTAGGTAGGTAGCCATATGTAATTATAAAGCTGGTACTACTCAGTCTGTACAGTAGCTGTATTTTTTTAGGTAGGTACTCATATGTACGTATAAAGCTGGTACTACTCAGTCTGTACAGTAGCTGTATTTATTAGTAGTTAGGTAGTCATATGTAAGTATAAAGCTGGTACTACTCAGTCTGTACAGTAGCTGTATTTATTAGGTAGGTAGTCATATGTAAGTATAAAGCTGGTACTACTCAGTCTGTACAGTAGGTGTATTTATTAGGTAGGTAGCCATATGTAAGTATAAAGCTGGTACTACTCAGTCTGTACAGTAGCTGTATTTATTAGTAGGTAGTCATATGTAAGTATAAAGCTGGTACTACTCAGTCTGTACAGTAGGTGTATTTATTAGGTAGGTAATCATATGTAAGTATAAAGCTGGTACTAGTCAGTCTATACAGTAGGTGTATTTATTAGGTAGGTAGTCATATGTAAGTATAAAGCTGGTACTACTCAGTCTGTACAGTAGCTGTATTTATTAGGTAGGTAGGTAGCAGTGACGTGCAGTAATAGGAGGCAGGGGAGGCAGTGCCTCCCCTTTCCAGTGAGGGGAAAAAAGTTTTCAAATAATATTTTTTTTTTTAAAGTGTTTTTTCATCTTATTAATTTATTAGCCACGCCCACCCTCGCCCCAAGGGTACCCCCCCACCCCCAATGGCGATTACTCATTAATGTAGTTACTGTGCGCTTGCGCTGCAAATTCACCATCCATTGTTGCGCAATTAGGAGGCAGTGAGCCTGTCCGCTGCCCTCCATTAATTGCGCAACAATGGATCTAAATAACTGTCTGCTGCTCACTACAGAGCTGCGCCACCCGCTGGTGACTCGCCGGGCTGTCACACAAGCTCCATTGGAGGCGGTTACCAATACCGCCTCCATGATGAGCTACATCACATGAGCCAATCAGGGATTCAGCAGCACTGCGGGGAGGCGTGCCTGCTGGGCTGCTGATTGACAGGTGTGGGACTGGGTCATGACGTAGCGCCGATATATCAGACTGGCGGGAAGACCCTTGCTGCAGCTGCCTAGCTAACTAACTAACTTAGTTGTGGGCCTTGTGTTGTGGCTGTCTGTGGAGGAGGGCTGCCCTGGAGGACAGGACTGTGCTGCCTGGAGGAGACTCAGAGGACTGAGGAGGAGGAAGGTGGTGGATGGAGGAGCGGAGCCAGTGCCACGTGGGTGCCTGTGAGACAGTCAGTGTGACACTGACGACCTGACCGGATTCTTTCTCAGGTAAGTTCATAAAATATGGCAGGGGCAGCGGAGGCGCTATTATAGGGGGACCGGTGGAGAAGCTGTCAGAAATTGCACTGCAGTCACTCATGTGATACCGGGCTGGCCGCACTAACAGTTATTTTCTTCCTGCAGCATGGGACATATTTTGCAGGTGGTGTTAAATGCATAGTATTGAGACACTGCAAATCTGCTATGATTGATTGTGCCAGGAAGCCTCAGAATGGGGTGAGAGTGAGCCTGTAACTCCAGCCATTCTGCACTAAACACATATTGCACTGTTACATATGGCAGACTGGCAGGGATGCAGTAGGGCAAAATGCAGAAAGAACCTGGTTATGTGTTTTCTGCATCTGCTTTCAAATGAAATACATTGTGATGTGTGTTGGAAAGGGGGGGGGGGTAGCAGCACAGCAGGTATAAAAATGCATTTCAGTGGGAATTTAACTTAAATTAACAGCACTAAATAATGTAAGTTAAATTCCCACTGAAATGCATTTTTATACCTGCTGTGCTGCTACCCCCCCCCCCTCCCAACACACATCACAATTTATTTCATTTGAAAGCAGATGCAGAAAACACATAACCAGGTTCTTTCTGCATTTTGCCCTACTACATCCTTGCCAGTCTGCCATATGTAACAACAAATGCAACAGTATATGTGGTAAGGTTTAGTGCAGAATAGCTGGAGTTACAGCACAGGCTTTTATTTGCCGGTCATTCCATAACTACAAGAAAGGGAACCTCCAGCTTATAATGCCTCTGATGCTATCACTAACTCAAGCATCAAAGAAAAAGTAACCCAGGTTTGCTTTTCACCCTCACACTTTTTTTTAACATTCTGTGTGTGCTATTATTTCTTGCAATATGGCAGCAATTTCAGTATCATTGTAAAAAAAAAAAAAGCACATTACAGTAGAGCAGTTATAGTAGAACATACAAGTAAGCAGTTTATTGGAGTACTATGTTTCCAAAGCTCTACCTAATCTGCTCTGCCTCTAAACACCTATTGTAAATAGCACACCAGAAACTGAGATTTTCCCAGGAAAATACTAGTGACAGTTTATAAGTATGAATAAAGTGTTTCAACATTTTACTTCTGAGCCTATATTCAGCCCTTTGCTGATGCATTTTTTTATACTTAATTACCAAGTCCATACCTCAGGGCAGATGTTTACTTCCAGGACAATTGTACTAACAGATAGGAAGCCATTATACTGGGATTGTCCTAGCAAAATAGGGACAGTTGAGAAGTATGAGAAAGTGGCTCATATGATAAAAAAAACCTACATTTTAACACTTTCACTTCTGAGCCTTGAACTCTATGCAAAATTAATTTCATTTTTATGTATTGAGGCCTATACTAATCCATTAGATGATTTGTGCAAAGTGAGTTTAAGATCATTTAGATTTATAAGATAACCTAACTATTACATACTTTTTGAGTGGCTTCTCACTGTGCAGGTAGTTGTAGTACTTAATAAATTCCTTTTTTTTATCAGTAAATAGTCTCTAATTGTAGATACATATTGATTTATTAGAAAAAATATAAAAAAAAGTGTGAGGGTGAAAAGCAAGGCTGGGTTACTTGATCTTTGATGCTGGTACCCTTATAGCACACAGAATCTCAAAGATGATCTCATATATGCACAGGGAGGGACTGGGTAATGGGTATATTTAATTACTATTCTCAATCTCTTCTCTAAACAGTGTCAGTGATGATGACCATATAAGTTACAATTGAGGTCTGTCAGTCATATGAAAGCTATCATTTTGTTAGAAAAACCTGAATTATTTTACAGTCCGTGTACACACCCCTAGAAAATACTCCTGAAAGTTTATTTACTTTTATATGGCCAATTAGGAACATTTATAAATGAGCCACAGCACATATCAGCCAATCACTGTACAGCATGTAGAATGCTAGGGGGGATGAAAATGGCAATATTATATATTATGGGAGAGTGTGTGTGTGAGGGAGAGTGCCTGTGTGTTTTTGTCTGTGTAAGTAAGTGAACTGTGAGGCAGTGAGTTTGTGTGTGTGAGAGAGTATGTCTATGTGAGAGAAAGGGTGGGGGAGAGTGTGTGTTTTGGGGTGTGACAGAGAATGCGTGTTTGAGGGAGTGTTTTTCTTTCTTTCAGTTATTCCATTCATTTTGCTCCATGTTGCATAAGACTATAGACCCTATACACCTTTTTCATGTCTCTTTTTAATGGAAAAATAGTGCTGCCATATGTCACTTTGAATATTATAAACGGCATACAATTTCAAACGTTTCAACTTACTTCTATTAACATTTTGCTTCATTCTTTTGGTATCCTTTATTAAAGGAGCAGCAATGCATTGTGGGGAGCTATCGGAAAACAATGGTAAGCCATAGGCTGAAGGTGTATATGTGCAGCCACCAATCAGCAGCTAGTTCCCCAGCTCTTGAGCCTACCTAGGTATGCTTTAAAATAAAGGATACTAAGAGAACAAAGCAAATTAGATAATAGAAGTAAATTGGAAAGTTGTTTAAAATTGCATGGTCTATCTAAATTATAGAGTGTTTCTCAGGCGTATCATGGCCAGTGCCTCACCAGCCTCTGACCTCACCGCACGTCACTGGTAGGTAGTCATATGTAAGTATAAAGCTGGTACTACTCAGTCTGTACAGTAGCTGCATTTATTAGGTAGGTAGTCATATGTAAGTATAAAGCTGGTACTACTCAGTTTTAAAGTCTAGACTTTAGGGGCAAGATTACATATGCGGCGTCGCTCGCAAAAGCAGATGATGCCGGTTTTTAAGCGGTTTTGGTATCACATATACAGCGCCGCATATAAATGTGGCACGTGTATTTCACCCATCGCTCAGTAATTTTACTCCCATAAGTTAACATAGAACCGCGTCGCAAATCGGTATCACATATTCAGCGCAAGGACTTACGCGGTGAAAATTGAGACATTTTACTCCATTTTCACCTCACCACACATAGGCAGGCGCAGCAAGCCTTACGCTGAAAATGTGAGCACCGTAACTCCCGTAACTGCCTGAAAATATTAACTAACACCTAACGCATGCGCAATATCTACCTGTCAACCCCCACTGCAATAACTAATAAAATATATTAACCCCTAATCCGCCATTAAACCATATCTCAATATGCCTAATAAATGTATTAACCCCTAATCCACCATTCACCCACATCGCAATCTACCTAATAAAACTATTAACCCCTAATCCGCCATTAACCTACAACACAAACCTAATAAAACTATTAACCCACAAAGCAATAATCTTAATAAATCTATTAACCCATAATCCGCCAACCCCCCACAACGCAAATAACTAATTAAATTACTAAACCCCCTAACCTAACACCCCCTAAATTAACCCCAATTACCTAAATTAAAAATTACTAAATTACAAAAAACTAAAATAAAAAAGCTAACATTACTTAAAAATAAAAATAATTTTTTTTAATTAATCTAAGATTATAAAAGTCCAACATTACATAAAAGAATAAACCAAAATTATCAAAAATAAAAAAATTAAACCTAATCCCAATGAAAATAAAAAAGCCCCCCCCCCCCCCAAAATAAAAGCACCCCCTATCCCTAATCTAATACTAAACTTTTAATAGACCTTAAAGGGCCACTAAACCCAAAATCTTTTTTTCATGATTCAGATAGAGAATAGAAATTTAAACAACATTACATTTTACTTCTATTATTTATTTTGCTAATTTTTTTAGATATCCTTAGTTAAAGAAAAAGCAATGCACATGGTGAGCCAATCACACAAGGCTTCTATGTGCAGCAACCAATCAGCAGCTCCAGAGCATATCTAGATATGCTTTTCAGCAAAGAATATCAAGAGAATAAAACAAATTAGATAATATAAGTAAATTAGAAAGATGTTTAAAATTGCATTCTCTTTCTAAATCATGAAAGAAAAAGTGTGGGTGTCATGTCCCTTTAAAAGGGCCTTTTGTAGGACATTGCCCTAAATTTAACAGCGCTTTTACCTTAAAAATTACAAAGTCCCCCTCTAACAGTAAAACCCCCCCACCCATCAAACCCCTCAAAATAAATATAAAATCCTAAACTACCCATTGCCCCTAAAGGGTCATTTGTATTGGCATTGCTCTTAAAAGGGCATTCAGCTCTTTTAAGAGTGCCCAATAAATCCCTAATCTAACCCCCCAAATAGGTACTCACCGTTCCTGAAGTCCGGCAGAGAAGGTCCTGTTCCAGGCGGTGAAGTCTTCTTCCAAGCAGCCGACATCTTCTTCCAAGCGGGGACCTCTTCCTTCTTCGCCCTATTTTTTTTGCTGTAAGGAATGAACTTTCTACAAACATATACAGCACCTTTAAATCATTTCTCACCATTTCAGTCCCATTAAACCCCACGCTCAGAATTTGCCCCATTAAAGGGACATGAACCCCAAATGCTTTCTTTCATGATTCGGATAGAGCAGCAATTTAAAGCAACTTTCTAATTTAGTCCAATTATCACATGTTTCTTAGTTCTCTTGGTATCTTTATTTGAAAAAGCAGGAATGTAAGCTTAGGAGCCAGACCAGTTTTGGTTCAGCACCTGGGTAGCACATGCTGATTGGTGGCTAAATGTAGTGCTACCCAGGTGCTGAACCAAAAATGTTCTGGCTCCTAAGCTTACATTCCTGCTTTTTCAAATAAAGATACCAAGAGAATGGAGAAAAATTGACAATAGGAGTAAATTCGAAAGTTGCTTAAAATTGCTGCTCTGTCTGAATCATGAGAGAAATCATGTGGGTTTAGTGTCCCTTTAAGGCCTATGGGCATTGCATTTTATCATTCACTATTGTCATTTCATAGAAAACAGCTATAATCCCAATGCAAGAACCTGTTTGTTCAATATCTCTGTCGCCAAGTTTGTTGCTATGAGATTTTTAATGTTATATCCCATTAAAGTCTAATGTACCTAATTAACCTATTGACCCCTAATCACCCACATTGCAAACTACCTAATAAATGTATTAACCCCTAATCCACCAACCCCCCCCCCACAACTCAAAGTAACTAATTATCATATTAACCCCTTATCCGCCAACCCCCACAACACAAAGTACCTGATAAACATATTAACCCCTAAGCCGCCAACCCCCAACAACGCAAACAACTAATTAACCTATTAATACCTAAACTGCGAACCGCCCACAACGCAGGCAACTAATTAACCTATTAACACCTAAACTGCCATCCGCCCACAACGCAAACAGCTTATTAACCTATTAACACCTAAACCGCCAACTCGCCACATCGCAAAGTAGTAATCTAAAAACTAAGACCGCTAACCTAACACCCCCTAAATTAACCCCACTTAAAATACACTAACATAAAATAACAAAATACTATCTACCTTAAAAATGTATTAAAAATGACCAAAAATATAAAACATAAATTACTTTAAAAAAAAAAATAACTTTACTCAAAATAAAAAATCCTAAAATTGCATTAACATAAAAAAACTAAGATTACAAAAAATAAAAAAGCTAGCATTAAAGAAAATAACAAACTAAATTATCCAACCTAAAACTTATTCCTAATTTACTTCCCCCTTAAAAACAAAAAACCACCACAAAATAAAAACACCCCTAATGTAACAATAAACTACCAATAGCCCTCAAAAGGGCCTTTTGTAGGACATTGCCATAAGTTTAACAGCTCTTTTTCTCAAAAAAATACAAATTAACCCCAACAGTAAAACCCCCCACACAACCGACCCCCCAAAATAAAAAAGACCTAACTCTTAAAAAATCTAATCTACCCATTGCCCCTAAAGGGGCATTTGTATGGGTATTGCCCTTAAAAGGGCAATCAGCTCTTTTACTGCCCATAAAAATATAAAAGCCCTAATCTAAATAAAAACACCCCAAAAAATACATAAAACCTAACACTAACCCCAAAATAGGTACCATTGAGGAAGTCCGGCGATCCATCTTCTTCCAGGCGACTCCAAATTCACCTATCACAGGTCCATCTTGTTCCTGGAGGCGCGTCTTCATGCGATCGTCCGCCACACACTGAAGATTGGATGCAAGGTACCCCTTTTATATTGGGGCACCTTGCATTCCTATTGGCTGAAATTAGGTTTAGTGTTTTATTTATTTATTTTGGGGGGTTTATTTTTAGATTAGAGCTTTTTTTATTTTTATGGGCAGTAATAGAGCTGATTGCCCTTTTAAGGCAAAGCCCATACAAATGCCCCTTTAGGTTTTTTTTATTTTTTGGGGGGTTGGTTGGGTGGTGGGTTGTAAATTTTAGGGGGTACTTTGTATTTTTTTGTTAAAAAGAGCTGTAAAACTTAGGGCAATGCCCTACAAAAGGCCCTTTTAAGGGCTATTGGTAATTTATTTATATATCAGGAGGGGGTTATTTTGGGGTGGGGGTATTAGATTAGGAATAATTGTATTTATTTTGGATAATTTATTTAGTTATTTTCTGTAATGTTAGCTTTTTTATTTTTTGTAATGTTAGTTTTTTTTAGTAATTTAGGTTTTTTATTTTTTGTAATTTTAATATAATTATTTTTTTATTTTATGTAAATTATTTTTAATTGGGTTTCAATTAGGGGGTGTTAGGTTAGAGGGCTTAGTTATTAGGTAAATATGTTGCATTGTGGGGGGTTGACGGTTTAGGGGTTAATAGTTTTAATTATGTTGTTTGCATTGTTGGGGTTGGCAGTTTAGGTGTTAATAAGTTAATTATGTAGTTTGCATTGTTGAGGATTGGCAGTTCAGATGTTAATATGTTAATTATGTTGTTTGCGTTGTTGGGGGTTGGTGGATTAGGTGTTAATAGGTTAATTGTGTAGTTTGCGTTGTTTGGGGTTGGCGGTTTAAGTGTTAATAGGTTAATTATGTAGTTTGCGTTGTTGGGGGTTGGTAGTTTAGGAGTTAATAGGTTAATTATGTAGTTTGCATTGTTGGGGTTGGTGGTTTAGGGATTAATAGGTTTATATAGTGGATTTTGTTGTGGGGGGATGGCGGATTAGGGGTTAATAACTTTTATTAGTAGTTGCGATGTCCTGTAAAGTTTTAAGGGCCTGATATTGATTCTTGTATGTGCCTATTGCTAAAGACATATACTACTACATATAGTATTTTTATTGCATCCCTGTGATTAATGCTGAAGAGCTCTCAGCATGATCTCTGTTTCTAGCGTAGCTCAAACTCGTTCCTAGCAGTGTAACTAAACAGGTCAATAATCTAACTGTATGTGTGTAATGTATGTGTATAATTATATGTGTGTATAATTATATGTGTGTATAACTGTGTGTGTGTACTGTATGTGTATAACTGTGTGTGTGTACTGTATGTGAATAACTGTATGTGTATAATGTATGTATATAACTGTATGTGTGTAATGTGTGTGTATAACTATATGTGTGTAATGTATGTGTATAATTGTATGTGTGTAATGTATGTGTATGTAACTGTATGTGTGTGTAATGTGTGTGTATAATTATATGTGTGTAATGTATGTGTATGTAACTGTATGTGTGTGTAATGTATGTGTGTAATGTATGTGTATAACTGTATGTGTGTAATGTATGTGTATAACTGTATGTGTGTAATGTATGTGTATAACTGTATGTGTGTAATGTATGTGTGTAATGTATGTGTATAACTGTATGTGTGTAATGTATGTGTATAACTGTATGTGTATAACTGTATGTGTGTAATGTATGTGTATAACTGTATGTGTGTAATGTATGTGTATAACTGTATGTGTGTAATGTATGTAACTGTATGTGTGTAATGTATGTGTATAACTGTATGTGTGTAATGTATGTGTATAACTATATGTGTGTAATGTATGTGTATAACTGTATGTGTATAACTGTATGTGTGTAATGTATGTGTATAACTGTATGTGTGTAATGTATGTGTATAACTATATGTGTGTAATGTATGTGTATAACTGTATTTGTGTAATATATGTGTATAACTGTATGTGTGTAATGTGTGTGTATAACTGTATGTGTGTAATGTATGTGTATAACTGTATGTGTGTAATGTATGTGTATAACTGTATGTGTGTAATGTATGTAACTGTATGTGTGTAATGTATGTGTGTAATGTATGTGTATAACTGTATGTGTGTAATGTATGTGTATAACTGTATTTGTGTAATATATGTAACTGTATGTGTGTAATGTATGTGTATAACTGTATGTGTGTAATGTATGTGTATAACTGTATGTGTGTAATGTATGTAACTGTATGTGTGTAATGTATGTGTATAACTGTATGTGTGTAATGTATGTAACTGTATGTGTATAACTGTATGTGTGTAATGTATGTGTATAACTGTGTGTGTGTAACTGTATGTGTGTAATGTATGTGTATAACTGTATGTGTGTAATGTATGTAACTGTATGTGTGTAATGTATATGTATAACTGTGTGTATAACTGTATGTGTGTAATGTATGTGTGTAATGTATGTAACTGTATGTGTGTAATGTATATGTATAACTGTATGTGTGTAATGTATGTGTATAACTGTATGTGTGTAATGTATGTGTATAACTGTATGTGTGTAATGTATGTAACTGTATGTGTGTAATGTATGTGTATAACTGTATGTGTGTAATGTATGTAACTGTATGTGTGTAATGTATGTGTATAACTGTATGTGTGTAATGTATGTGTATAACTGTGTGTGTGTAACTGTATGTGTGTAATGTATGTGTATAACTGTATGTGTGTAATGTATGTAACTGTATGTGTGTAATGTATATGTATAACTGTGTGTATAACTGTATGTGTGTAATGTATGTGTATAACTGTATGTGTGTAATGTATATGTATAACTGTGTGTATAACTGTATGTGTGTAATGTATGTGTATAACTGTATGTGTGTAATGTATGTAACTGTATGTGTGTAATGTATGTGTATAACTGTATGTGTGTAATGTATGTAACTGTATGTGTGTAATGTGTGTAATGTATGTGTATAACTGTATGTATGTAATGTATGTAACTGTATGTGTGTAATGTATGTGTGTAATGTATGTGTATAACTGTATGTGTGTAATGTATGTATAACTGTATGTGTGTAATGTATGTATAACTGTATGTGTGTAATGTATGTGTATAACTGTATGTGTGTAATGTGTGTGTATAACTGTATGTGTGTAATGTATGTATAACTGTATGTGTGTAATGTATGTGTATAACTGTATGTGTGTAATGTATGTATAACTGTATGTGTGTAAATTGTATGTGTGTAATGTATGTGTATGTAACTGTATGTGTGTGTAATGTGTGTGTATAATTATATGTGTGTAATGTATGTGAATAACTATATGTGTGTAATGTATGTGTATAACTGTATGTGTGTAATGTATGTATAACTGTATGTGTGTAAATTGTATGCGTGTAATGTATGTGTATGTAACTGTATGTGTGTGTAATGTGTGTGTATAACTATATGTGTGTAATGTATGTGTATAACTGTATGTGTGTAATGTATGTGTATGTAACTGTATATGTGTGTAATGTATGTGTATAACTGTATGTGTGTAATGTATGTATAACTGTATGTGTGTAAATTGTATGCGTGTAATGTATGTGTATGTAACTGTATGTGTGTGTAATGTGTGTGTATAACTATATGTGTGTAATGTATGTGTATAACTGTATGTGTGCAATGTATGTGTATGTAACTGTATATGTGTGTAATGTATGTGTATAACTATATGTGTGTAATGTATGTGTATAACTGTATGTGTGTAAATTGTATGTGTGTAATGTATGTGTATGTAACTGTATATGTGTGTAATGTATGTGTATAACTATATGTGTGTAATGTATGTGTATAACTGTATGTGTGTAATGTATGTATAACTATGTGTGTAAATTGTATGTGTGTAATGTATGTGTATGTAACTGTATGTGTGTGTAATGTGTGTGTATAATTATATGTGTGTAATGTATGTGAATAACTATGTATAACTGTATGTGTGTAATGTATGTGTGTATAATTGTATGTGTGTAATGTATGTGTATGTAACTGTATGTGTGTGTAATGTGTGTGTATAATTATATGTGTGTAATGTATGTGTATAACTGTGTGTGTGTATAATTATATGTGTGTAATGTATGTGTATAACTGTGTGTGTGTATAATTATATCTGTGTAATATATGTGTATAACTGTGTGTGTGTATAATTATATGTGTGTAATGTATGTGTATAACTGTATGTGTGTGTATAATGTATGTATATAACTGTATGTGTGTAATCTATGTGTATAAATGTATGTGTGTAATATATGTGTGTAATGTATGTGTGTAATCTATGTGTATAAATGTATGTGTGTAATATATGTGTGTAATGTATGTGTGTAATCTATGTGTATAAATGTATGTGTGTAATATATGTGTGTAATGTATGTGTATAACTGTGTGTAATGTATGTGTGTAATGTATGTGTATAACTGTGTGTAATTTATGTGTGTAACTGCGTGTGTAACTGTATGTGTGTAATGTGTGTGTATACTTGTAGGTGTGTAATGTGTTTGTGTAATGTATGTGTATAACTGTATGTGTATATCTGTATGTGTGTAATGTGTTTGTTTAATGTATGTGTGTAATGTGTTTGTGTAATGTATGTGTATAACTGTATGTGTGTAATGTATATGTATAACTGTATGTGTATAACTGTATGTGTATAACTGTATGTGTGTAATGTATATGTATAATTGTATGTGTGTAATGTATATCTATAACTGTATGTGTGTAATGTATGTGTATAACTATATGTGTATAACTGTATGTGTGTAATTTATGTGTATAACTGTATGTGTGTAATGTGTTTGTGTAATGTATGTGTATAACTGTGTGTGTGTAATGTATGTGTATAATTGTATGTGTGTAATGTATATGTATAACTGTATGTGTATAACTGTATGTGTATAACTGTATGTGTGTAATGTATATGTATAATTGTATGTGTGTAATGTATGTGTATAACTGTATGTCTGTAATGTATGTGTATAACTGTATGTGTATAACTGTATTTGTGTAATATATGTGTATAATGTATGTGTATAACTATATGTGTATAACTGTATGTGTGTAATGTATATCTATAACTGTATGTGTGTAATGTATGTGTATAACTATATGTGTATAACTGTATGTGTGTAATGTATATGTATAATTGTATGTGTATAACTGTATGTGTGTAATGTATGTGTGTATAACTGTATGTGTGTAATGTGTGTGTATAACTGTATGTGTGTAATGTATATGTATAACTGTATGTGTGTAATGTATGTGTATAACTATATGTGTATAACTGTATGTGTGTAATGTATGTGTATAACTATATGTGTGTAATGTATATGTATAATTGTATGTGTATAACTGTATGTGTGTAATGTATGTGTGTAATGTATGTGTATAACTGTATGTGTATAACTATATGTGTGTAATGTATATGTATAATTGTATGTGTATAACTGTATGTGTATAACTGTATGTGTGTAATGTATGTGTGTAATGTGTGTGTAATATATGTGTATAACTATATGTGTATAACTGTATGTGTGTAATGTATATGTATAACTGTATGTGTGTAATGTGTGTGTAATGTATGTGTATAACTGTGTGTGTGTAATGTATATGTATAAATGTATGTGTGTAATGTGTGTGTGTATAACTGTGTGTGTGTAATGTATATGTATAAATGTATGTGTGTATAACTGTATGCAGGGCCGGCTCAACCATGGGACCAAGTGGGTCCAATGGCCCAGGCGGCACTCAACAGGGGACGGCACTTCTGTGAGATCCAGACGGACCGCTCCTTCACTCTGTATCCGCTTGAGGAGGAAACACTCGCAATTGACACAGCAGACGGCAGCAGTATGACAGCGGCTCCAGATTGGTGACTGACCGCATGATCATACTACGCCTGCTGTGGCTCTGTCTTTAACTGCCCAGCAACCCATCCACTGTGGCAGGAACATTTTTCCAGTATTTTTTTGCCTTGCAGTAAAACTGGGCTTCGTCTTCCACTATTTCGGCGGACATGATGCTAGATCTGTAGTGATGTGCGTAAGAGAAACCGATATTTACAAAAATAAACTGACCTGATACAAAAATATTTTATTAGAAGATGTAACTACAAATCATATCCTGCATTTGCCCCAGAAATGTCTCTTCTTACTAGAAGCTGAATAAATAGGTCATATTTATTCCTGATTCCAATCGTGCGCTCAGCTAGGATATACACAGGGCTTGTGTCTTACTTCTTTGTAGGCGTTAGTAGACTGGCCAGTTACACTAATAAAAATGTGATATGTTGTATTAGGAGTGTTAACCATATAAATGCATAGAGTGCTGCTCTCTGACCTCTGTCTAGGAAGAATGTGTCCCGGAGTGCTTCCCAGTGGATGTGATTTCGCTGCTCTACGTCAGCAATGCAGGGAATTAACAGTGACAGCTTTACCATGACACAGCTCTTTCTACATCACTGCTATTTTTACTTTAACGGACAAGGCAGAACATACGGTGATCTGAGATGTCATCGCAGAAAATACAGCATGTCTGCAGAAAGAACAGTACACATGCAGGAACCGTTAGGGCTTGAACTTTGAAGTGCTGTTCCACATTAGACAGTTCTCTTCAAACAGAACTGTGCTATGGTTGCAGTGTATAAGTTTTCCTTAACACAGTGCGCATCCAGAGCAAAGTGCTGTTTCACGTGAGCAGTCAAATATGCAGTAGCGCGGAAAAGCAGCAGCAGCACATTCCTTGTTGACTGGCTCTCAGAGATTTTTTTCAAATCCGCCCTCTAGCCTTTCCCAGTCTGCAAAGTTGTTTGTTCTGAATTTTAAAAAAATTTTTTTTTTGTATGCAGCTAATTTGCAATGCAATTTTATTTACTAGTGACCTGCAGAAAATGTTTCACTAAAAAAAAAAATCTCATTGCAGAAAGTGACGTAAAGTTCTGTCTCTGGGACGGACATAAAAGGCAGCATACCAAGTCAGTCCGTGCAGACAGGGATATTCCTTGCTTTATCACATATGACAAAGTGCTTGCGCGAGTTACTTTTAGACCAGTCTTTGTTTCAGGAGAGCAGTGCTTGCTGTATATATAGCGCCTCGCTTACACTGCAGCATTCACACATACCTTCCCTGTAATCCTTCCAGTACTAGAAGCATTTAGCAAGTGTAAGAAGGGAAGGAACTTAAAAAAAGATACAAGTGCCGTACGGTGACATTATGTGTTTCCCTTGGTACAAGGGTAAATATCAGTGGCATTTTATCTAGTTGTACAAAAATATAGTGCTTAAAAGTATTTTTACCCCTGCCAGAAAAAATAAAAATAAATGAATTTATTTAAAAAATAATAAAAACAATATATATTTAAAAAGGGACATAAAAACAAACATTTTTGGTTCAGGAAGAATCCAAGAAACTTCTCTTACTAATTTAACTTCTTTCTCAGGGTATCCTTTGTTGTATAGCATACGTTAGTAGGCTCAGAAGCATGTAAAAGTCTGTAGCACTATGGCAGCTGTTTTGCTTCATTGCTTTTCATTTAAAAATTGTGCTAACACTGCTGTCATTTATTGCTTAAATGTGTGTAACATTGTTAAAGGCATTGCTGCAAAATGACTGCCATATAGTGCAACAAAAATCAGAAAATATCAAAGCGCCAGCGAACCGGCAGGGTTCAGAATGTGAAACCAATTCCTTCACAATGTGGGTTAAAACAAATGATTTATTCCAAATCTAAAAACATAAGTTCTTGACAATACTTTGAAGATTTAAAACATTCGTGTCCAAACTTGATGCATATATTTATATATTTATATAAAGAGTGGATTGAATATGGATCCACACAATACTTTATGAAGATAAAAAATGCCTTTTCAATAATACAACAATAACTGAAACAATCAGTCCTACAGCTATGTTAAAATTATGGGTTTCTTAAGTGTGATAACTTGGAAGCTTCCAAAGGCTAAGTATAATAGATAAATAAAAATTAGAAATAAAATAAAATGAAAATAACTTGAAAACTGTCCTATAGTAGTGTTACCTGCTATAGCAGTTCGACCGGAAGGATAAGGTATATATCACAAAAATAATGTTGGAGTAGAGACCGATCCTGTAGCAGTGCTACCTACTATAGTTATCAGACCAATTCACAGATTATGCAGAAAAGTGTATGATTCTATAACACTGTTAACTTTCTAATATGGTTGTGTATTATAGTATTTATTAAACACTTGAACAAGGCCAGAGTGGTCTTTCTGTGGATATTTTTTCACAAGGAACCCTTAGGTCATATGTGACAAGAGTGGAACCGATCAACTGTACCTTTGAAGGATCAGTGACCGTTCTCCACTAGCGAAGAAGAAAGAGGATGCGTGTTCTACTTTAGCTGATTGTGTGACAGGTCATATGTGAAAAAACAAATTTAACTAAAGAAAATATATAACGCAGTACAAATTCCAAAATATAAATTTCGATTGGTGTCAAACGTGATGTTATACAGGTCCCAGGTGCAGAAATTGTAATACAAACTAAAAATATATAGTGTATCGATATGTCTCGATATTTAGAAACAAAATACAAATATAATACAAAATATGTGTTTCTTTAAAAATGGGTGCTCGGAATCAAAGCTTGATCCAAAAAAATGTGCTCCGATTTAAACCTCATATGTCACTAGTGACCAACATGATTGCAACCGCCATAATGTTTTTAAAAATAAAAAAGTGTAACCAAAAAATCTTCGTTAAAAGTCAGAGTTTAAGTGTTTCCAAGTATAGGTGATTCCTTTTTTCTGTATTTTATCAGTCTATGTGGGGTATAATTGCCTGTAGTAGGGTTTGGGCTTCAGCGTCAATAGACAATTTGCAGCTCCAGCGTCACCCAGGTTATTAATTCCTTCTGCCAAAAGAAATAATAATAGTGCAGATCGTTTTTCAAATGGATATATAAATTGGAATGCTACTCACCAGTCGACGCGTTTCGGTCCAACATAGACCTTTTTCAAGACTGGTTTAGTGTTAGTCTAAGGGTCTTTAAATACCCCTTCCCAATAATGCCCGTATATTGATCCCGGAATTAGTTTCTTAGTACTTCCGGTTCATATGGCTTATAATGTTAATTGTATTTTTACGATCTTATCTGCTTGGTATTGTGTTTGATCTTACCATAGTTTATATTGCTGTTTAACACTATGTAAACTTCAATTGTTCATATCGCTTTTAATGTGCTAGTCCAATATTTCCCTGATCCTATTGGTTAGCGCTTAGGTCCTTTCTAATTGGCTCAAACTTTGGAGGTGTGTACGGTGTGTTGAACCTTATTGGTTCATGATTCTTTGTGTATGAAGAGGTGTGTACGTTGTGTTAAGCCTTATTGGCTCATGATTCTGTGTATCTGAGGGAAAAATAGTTATTTAGAGTTGCGGCCCATATCTTTGATATTGTTGGCTTGTGTATTAGAATACTATATATTTGTATTCCCAATTTGATTAATATTATAAAGGAAAGAGATTAGTAACTTTCGATTTGGCTTGATTATGTGTTGCTTTGATTACGCACACTTTGGATGCTATTCTGATGTAGTCATATGCTATTCTAGGTGTTATATTAATTTCTACCATTCTACTTGGTACTTTAAACGGATAGCTTATGTGTCCTAGTTTTTCGATCAGCTTGATGGACTGTGATATTAATGGCTTCTTTGATCTGGTGTTTTGTATTTTCTCTTCCTACGTGTCTATTGCTGTGTATTTCTCCTTCTTTACGTTTTGTGAGTGATAGAATTGTTATTACCTTCCTACCAAATATGTACAATGTTATTTGGGGACGGGGGGGGGCATAGATTCACAGCTTTCTGGTTTGCTTATACACAATCCTAATTTTTGCTTTGCATTGCACTTTGTGATTATTTCTTTCAATAATCTTAACCTTTATTAATTCGAATACATTCACTACTATTAATGAAATTTTATTTCCATTGAGAACCCAGGAAAATTTGCAAATTAAAGAGAATGAGGAAAATGCACCTAATGGTGATGACGATAACGAATCTAAGGTATGGACAGCTGTTACATATAAAAGAACGCCCAAAGAGAAATCCAATTTGAAATACTCAGAGATACAACAACATACCCCCTATATGATAGACAACTATAAAGATAAAACAAATAAAGAACGAAGATCTAGTCACAGTGACCAAAGACGTGAATATAGGAGCCAACAGTACGATCATGGACATAGAAACTTTGGAGGTTACCATACTGATAATAGATATAATAGAAGGATGTATGAAGGACCGTACAATAGCCCAAGGAGGAGAGATTACTATTATGAAGAGCCATATATCCACTCAAGAAGGAACAATTACCAATTTGAGGAAAGGAGAGAAAGAAGGGGATATCTAATGAACCCATATGGAGATAAAGAAAGAGAACGGAATTATGAACATAGAAGAGAAAGAGAACGAAATTTCGAACATACGAGGAGGAATATTCATAGCAATTGGAACAATTGGAATAACTCCGAGAGGGACTGGATGAATCAAAAAATCCAAGATAGACAGAAGTACCAAGAAAGGGGACATTTCCAACAAAGACGGAATGAGGAAAGGAGAGGAGTCTCTGACCGAAATTGCAACTATGAAAAAAGAGACGTGTATGGTACACCAGGACACAAAAAGGAACAAAAGAGATCAAGGGAAGAACCTGAGAATATGAGACAAAATGAAACAAAGAGGGATGAAAGGCCTGAAGGACAAACTAGGATGGCGATTGGAACTGGAAATCTAGCACTGCCAAATTTAGAAATATCTCACTCTTCTTCATCTTTTTTAGAGGTGAATCATCTAAATCACAAAGAAGGGAAAGGGCACCAACCCATATCCAGGGCAAAAACAAAACCCATAGAGGAAAAAGGGGAGGCATCAAAATAAAAAAGAACAATAACAAAAATGAAATACATGATGAAGCAGAAGAAGAAACGAATAATGAGGGGATATTCAATCTAAGTTCTTATCAATTAAATAAGGAGGAGAAATCCATTCTGAAACTAGGGTTGTCATTCGCACCCTCCAGAAGTCTGGATAAGTTCACTACCTTTGTGAACACTAAAGAGTTCATCAGAAAGCTGACTCTGAAAAGATTCTTTCTGAAATCTTCTCTTGAGAGGACAGCTACTGGTTATAAGGAATACAACTCGATGTCGCAAGATGACGGTTATAAACACACCAATTTAAAGCCGAAATCGACTTTCTACCCCATAAGCCATAAGGGGACAACACTAGAAACATTTGAGACAGTGGTCTGCCGAGAAATACGAGATCTTGATCCAAAAAAGCTCAATTTGAGAAAGAAAAATCTGTCTGGGAAGCAATTCAAAATAATAAAACAACTGGAACAGAACCAAAATCTCACCATCAAGCCCGCGGACAAGGGCGGTGGAATTGTGGTCATGGACAGAACAAAGTATAACAATGAGACGGAGAGAATCCTGGGAGATGAGAACACATATCAGAAACTAAAAGAGAATCCCACCGGCATATATAAAAAGAAACTGGCGGATCTCCTTAAAGAAGCAAGAGAAGATAATATTCTGAATGACAGAGAGTACAACTATATTAATGTACAATTCCCAAGGACTCCAATAATATATCATCTTCCGAAAATACATAAAGATCTTGAAAACCCCCCCGGGAGACCTATCATATCGGGGATAGGGTCATTAAGCAGCAATTTGTCTGAGTATGTGGACAACCACTTACAAAAATATGTGAAAGAACGTCCATCCTACTTGAGGGATTCCACAGAAATAATAAATCTTCTTGAAGACATCGAATGGGAAGAGGACTTCATTTTGGCCACATGCGATGTGACGGCTCTATACACGAGTATACCCCATGAAGAAGGGCTGAAAGCAGTGAAATTCTACCTAGAGAGAGATGAGGAAATACCATCAAGACAATGTGATTTCATATTGGACAGCATCTATTACATCTTACACCATAACTTCTTTTGCAATGATGGCAAATTTTACCGACAGATATGTGGGACGGCGATGGGGACCAGGTTCGCGCCTAGCTACGCCAATTTATATATGGCGAAGTGGGAGGAAATCTTCTGGGAATCATGCCCAGCAAGCGCGGACCTGGTCCTCTATCGCCGTTACATAGATGACATCATACTGATTTGGAAGGGATCTCAAGAAGACCTGGAATACACCATCAATGTCATGAACCAAAACGAAGCGAACCTCCACTTTACATATGAGTGGAGCCGAACATCACTGACATACCTAGATCTGAACATAGAGGTGAAGGAAGGTGCCATTGAAACATCAACATACTTCAAAAAGGTGGACAGTAACAACTACGTCCACCAAACTAGTTGTCACCACAAGAATTGGAAGAACAATATTCCGAAAGGGCAATTCCTGAGGATGAAGAAGAATTGCTCGGACCCCCAAAAATGGGAGGAGCAAGCACAAACTAAATTCCTGGAGAGAGGGTATAAGGAGGAACTTCTAGATCAAAAGATAGAAGAAATCAGAGATATTGAGAGGAAGGAATTGACTAAATACAAAAACAAGGTTGACAGAATATGCGACAACCAAGCTATAAATGTGCCACTAATTACTGAATACAGCGAAAACAGTAAAATTATTGAAGACATCTTTTGCAGACATTGGAACATACTTATGGACGACGAGATTCTTGGAGAAAAACTACCACGAAAACCAAAATTCGTATATAGAAGAACTAAGAACTTAAAAAGTAAACTCGCTCCAAGTATACAAAAGAAAAAACCACCTGAAGTGAAAGATACATTTGGAAAAACAGTAAAAGGCTTTTTCCCCTGCCATACATGCAAGGCATGCAAAAATGGTATAAAAACCGCCGAATTCCAATCCAACAATAGCTCTGAAAACTTTAAGATAAAAGACCTCATTCGGTGTCAGGACAAGAATGTTGTGTACATACTACAATGCCCATGTGGCCTTCAGTACGTGGGACAGACGTCTAGGCCTTTAAGGGATAGAATAAGGGAACACCTTCTATGCATCGAGAAGATAAATAAAGAGACGGCCCTATATAGACATTTCTCCGAGAAACATTGTGGGGATATTAAAGCATTAAAATATATAGGGATAAAGAAGGTGCCAAGAAATTGGAGAGGTGGCAACCATGAAAAGCAATTACTGATTGAAGAATCTAAATGGATATTCTCCCTCGACTGCCTACACCCAAGGGGGTTGAATAATAAGGAAGACTTGTCTCATCTCCTGAATAACAACTGAAGACTGAAGACATATATCTCTTGAGAGAACTGAAAATGAATGCCACCCCCTCTCTAAACACATTCATTTACTCAGCGAAATAAGAAAAGACATACATCTCTTGAAAGAACTATAGTTGAATGTCACCTCCCCCTCCAAAGATACCTATATACCCAGTAAAAAAAGAGAAGAACTTGATGGCAACCCCTTCATGACTAAAAATATGGAACAATTTGAAAAAGAAGAATAGCCCTTTCCAAGCTGTGAGAATGGCAAATTAGTCATATTCCATCGATTAGAAAAATAAAGGTAGTCCTGTTTTTCTAACAAGACAAAACATCCTAACATATAAGAAGTTTGGGCAAGATATATTAAGGATATACCCCAATAAAGCCCAACGATCTCTATATGACCAATGGTGGTGACCTGACTGGAACAACAGTATTCTCCCCTTTTAACTATGAAAATCTCTCACAAAGGACAAAATTACAACTCTATTCTAACCAGAAAATAAGAAGATTGCATTCCTAACTCATCCTATGTAAATGTCTTTACTTCTGAGAGCACAACTATAAAGCATCTCCCACCACAGAAATCCTTATCTCACTCTATACAAATGTCTCTACATCCGAGAGCACAATTATAAAGTATCTCTTACCACAGAAATATCTAAGACTACAATTAAGAAGTTTAAAAACTTATAATTTATATCATGTATGAAATTAAACCTAAGTTCATATTAGTAAAGTCTCCTCATAAAAATAGAAGACTACTTGGGAATATCTTCATCAAACAAATCTAATAAAACTACCCTGTCCTCCCAAAGGAACTAGAAAATAATCACACTACGGCCCTGGTGTGATAAAATTGGCAATTTATGAAGGAACGAAGAGCGAGAAGAATAGATCTAGTATATGAAATATATCCCTATAATAGGGATTCAAGGGAATAAATAGGAACGTGAACACCAAGTAATTTTTTGACATAAATGAGAAACCAAAGTTAGGGCTCATATAAGAGGCTTACAAACTACAAAATACTTAGGGCTTAATATGAGCCTCACAAACCACTACTGTCTAATAGATATCAAAGAGATCGAAAGCTAGACTCAAGGCTGCGACCAGTACACCTAGGGTCCATAAGAAAATAATAACTACTAGTTTATATAAGAAGAGGTAAAAACGACTCCCAGACTGACATATATGTATATTTAAATATCCCCTCATTCACTTTAGAAATAGAGGATAATCGGATCCCCAGAATAAAAACTAGAAAAATCGGAAAATAAATTAAGCCTACTCATCTATAAATATTGAATTTTTAACCTCGAATTTTATTGTCTCTAACTAAACCATATTTTACTTTTCCAAAAATTTTTTATTTAATGGTTAAAATAACCATCATTTTGGTTATAGAAATAACATCAAAATACTCATTTTGGCAATGGGTTCTCAATGGAAATCAAATTTCATTAATAGTAGTGAATGTATTCGAATTAATAAAGGTTAAGATTATTGAAAGAAATAATCACAAAGTGCAATGCAAAGCAAAAATTAGAATTGTGTATAAGCAAACCAGAAAGCTGTGAATCTATGCCCCCCCCCCCGTCCCCAAATAACATTGTACATATTTGGTAGGAAGGTAATAACAATTCTATCACTCACAAAACGTAAAGAAGGAGAAATACACAGCAATAGACACGTAGGAAGAGAAAATACAAAACACCAGATCAAAGAAGCCATTAATATCACAGTCCATCAAGCTGATCGAAAAACTAGGACACATAAGCTATCCGTTTAAAGTACCAAGTAGAATGGTAGAAATTAATATAACACCTAGAATAGCATATGACTACATCAGAATAGCATCCAAAGTGTGCGTAATCAAAGCAACACATAATCAAGCCAAATCGAAAGTTACTAATCTCTTTCCTTTATAATATTAATCAAATTGGGAATACAAATATATAGTATTCTAATACACAAGCCAACAATATCAAAGATATGGGCCGCAACTCTAAATAACTATTTTTCCCTCAGATACACAGAATCATGAGCCAATAAGGCTTAACACAACGTACACACCTCTTCATACACAAAGAATCATGAACCAATAAGGTTCAACACACCGTACACACCTCCAAAGTTTGAGCCAATTAGAAAGGACCTAAGCGCTAACCAATAGGATCAGGGAAATATCGGACTAGCACATTAAAAGCGATATGAACAATTGAAGTTTACATAGTGTTAAACAGCAATATAAACTATGGTAAGATCAAACACAATACCAAGCAGATAAGATCGTAAAAATACAATTAACATTATAAGCCATATGAACCGGAAGTACTAAGAAACTAATTCCGGGATCAATATACGGGCATTATTGGGAAGGGGTATTTAAAGACCCTTAGACTAACACTAAACCAGTCTTGAAAAAGGTCTATGTTGGACCGAAACGCGTCGACTGGTGAGTAGCATTCCAATTTATATATCCATTTGAAAAACGATCTGCACTATTATTATTTCTTTTGGCAGAAGGAATTAATAACCTGGGTGACGCTGGAGCTGCAAATTGTCTATTGACGCTGAAGCCCAAACCCTACTACAGGCAATTATACCCCACATAGACTGATAAAATACAGAAAAAAGGAATCACCTATACTTGGAAACACTTAAACTCTGACTTTTAACGAAGATTTTTTGGTTACACTTTTTTATTTTTAAAAACATTATGGCGGTTGCAATCATGTTGGTCACTAGTGACATATGAGGTTTAAATCGGAGCACATTTTTTTGGATCAAGCTTTGATTCCGAGCACCCATTTTTAAAGAAACACATATTTTGTATTATATTTGTATTTTGTTTCTAAATATCGAGACATATCGATACACTATATATTTTTAGTTTGTATTACAATTTCTGCACCTGGGACCTGTATAACATCACGTTTGACACCAATCGAAATTTATATTTTGGAATTTGTACTGCGTTATATATTTTCTTTTGTTAAATTTGTTTTTTCACATATGACCTGTCACACAATCAGCTAAAGTAGAACACGCATCCTCTTTCTTCTTCGCTAGCGGAGAACGGTCACTGATCCTTCAAAGGTACAGTTGATCGGTTCCACTCTTGTCACATATGACCTAAGGGTTCCTTGTGAAAAAATATCCACAGAAAGACCACTCTGGCCTTGTTCAAGTGTTTAATAAATACTATAATACACAACCATATTAGAAAGTTAACAGTGTTATAGAATCATACACTTTTCTGCATAATCTGTGAATTGGTCTGATAACTATAGTAGGTAGCACTGCTACAGGATCGGTCTCTACTCCAACATTATTTTTGTGATATATACCTTATCCTTCCGGTCGAACTGCTATAGCAGGTAACACTACTATAGGACAGTTTTCAAGTTATTTTCATTTTATTTTATTTTACTTCTAATTTTTATTTATCTATTATACTCAGCCTTTGGAAGCTTCCAAGTTATCACACTTAAGAAACCCATAATTTTAACATAGCTGTAGGACTGATTGTTTCAGTTATTGTTGTATTATTGAAAAGGCATTTTTTATCTTCATAAAGTATTGTGTGGATCCATATTCAATCCACTCTTTATATAAATATATAAATATATGCATCAAGTTTGGACACGAATGTTTTAAATCTTCAAAGTATTGTCAAGAACTTATGTTTTTAGATTTGGAATAAATCATTTGTTTTAACCCACATTGTGAAGGAATTGGTTTCACATTCTGAACCCTGCCGGTTCGCTGGCGCTTTGGTATTTTCTGATTTTTCTTAAAACTTATCTGACTACTAGGGGTCACCTATCAAGGCTAAGGGTCCATTTAGTAGTAGGCGCTAAGTGATTTCTTCTCACCATATAGTGCAACAAACACAGGCATGCTCCTGAGAGAAGAAGGTGAATGTGATATTAGAAGTCTACTGGAAATTGTATGCTCTATCTGAGCCATCAATGTGTGGCTTCATGTCCCTTTAATATCAAGCAATTAGTACTGGCTACACTGAAACCTCAGATATCCAGAATATATGTTTCAAAGTTTAATATCTGCACATAGGCTGTAAATAGTGCAGTGGGGGGTCGCAGGGGGGGTCATGGCGGGCGGGGGGTCGCAGGGGGCGTCATTTTTTTATCTCGGACCCAGGCAGCACAATGTCTTCAGCCAGCCCTGACTGTATATGTGTAATGTATGTGTATAACTGTATTTGTGTAATGTATGTGTATAACTGTATTTGTGTAATGTATGTGTATAACTGTATTTGTGTAATGTGTGTGTATAACTGTGTGTGTGTAATGTATGTGTATAACTGTGTGTGTACTGTATGTGTATAACTGTATGTGTTTAATGTATGTGTATAACTGTATGTGTAATGTATGTGTATAACTGTGTGTGTGTAATATATGTGTATAACTGTATTTGTGTAATGTATGTGTATAACTGTATTTGTGTAATGTGTGTGTATAACTGTATCTGTGTACTGTATGTGTATAACTGTATGTGTTTAATGTATGTGTATAATATATGGGTATAACTGTATTTGTGTAATATATGTGTATAACTGTGTGTGTATAACTGTATGTGTGTAATGTATGTGTATAACTGTATTTGTGTAATATATGTGTATAACTGTATTTGTGTAATATATGTGTATAACTGTATGTGTGTTATGTGTGTGTATAACTGTATTTGTGTAATGTGTGTGTATAACTGTATTTGTGTAATATATGTGTATAACTGTATGTGTGTAATGTATGTGTATAACTGTGTGTGTGTAATGTGTGTGTATAACTGTATGTGTGTAATGTGTGTGTATAACTGTATGTGTGTAATGTATGTGTATAACTGTATTTGTGTAATGTGTGTGTATAACTGTATTTGTGTAATATATGTGTATAACTGTATGTGTGTAATGTATGTGTATAACTGTATGTGTGTAATGTATGTGTATAACTGTATTTGTGTAATGTGTGTGTATAACTGTATTTGTGTAATATATGTGTATAACTGTGTGTAATGTGTGTGTATAACTGTATGTGTATAACTGTATGTGTGTAATGTATGTGTATAACTGTATTTGTGTAATATATGTGTATAACTGTGTGTGTATAACTGTATGTGTGTAATGTATGTGTATAACTGTATTTGTGTAATATATGTGTATAACTGTGTGTGTATAACTGTATGTGTGTAATGTATGTGTATAACTGTATTTGTGTAATATATGTGTATAACTGTGTGTGTATAACTGTATGTGTGTAATGTATGTGTATAACTGTATTTGTGTAATATATGTGTATAACTGTATGTGTGTAATGTGTGTGTATAATTGTATGTGTGTAATGTATGTGTATAACTGTATGTGTGTAATGTATGTGTATAACTGCATTTGTGTAATGTGTGTGTATAACTGTATTTGTGTAATATATGTGTATAACTGTATGTGTGTAATGTATGTGTATAACTGTATTTGTGTAATATATGTGTATAACTGTATGTGTGTAATGTGTGTGTATAACTGTATGTGTGTAATGTATGTGTATAACTGTATGTGTATAACTGTATGTGTGTAATATATGTGTATAACTGTATGTGTGTAATGTATGTGTATAACTGTATTTGTGTAATATATGTGTATAACTGTATGTGTGTAATGTGTGTGTATAACTGTATGTGTGTAATGTATGTGTATAACTGTATTTGTGTAATGTGTGTGTATAACTGTATTTGTGTAATATATGTGTATAACTGTATGTGTGTAATGTGTGTGTATAACTGTATGTGTGTAATGTATGTGTATAACTGTATTTGTGTAATGTGTGTGTATAACTGTATTTGTGTAATATATGTGTATAACTGTATGTGTGTAATGTATGTGTATAACTGTATTTGTGTAATATATGTGTATAACTGTATGTGTGTAATGTGTGTGTATAACTGTATGTGTGTAATGTATGTGTATAACTGTATGTGTGTAATGTATGTGTATAACTGTATTTGTGTAATATATGTGTATAACTGTGTGTGTGTGTGTGTGTGTGTGTATAACTGTATGTGTGTACTGTATGTGTATAACTGTATGTGTATAACTGTATTTGTGTAATATATGTGTATAACTGTATGTGTGTAATGTATGTGTATAACTGTATTTGTGTAATGTGTGTGTATAACTGTATTTGTGTAATATATGTGTATAAATGTATGTGTGTAATGTGTGTGTATAACTGTATGTGTGTAATGTATGTGTATAACTGTATGTGTGTAATGTATGTGTATAACTGTATTTGTGTAATGTGTGTGTATAACTGTATGTGTGTAATGTGTGTGTATAACTGTATGTGTGTAATATATGTGTATAACTGTATTTGTGTAATATATGTGTATAACTGTATGTGTATAACTGTATGTGTGTAATATATGTGTATAACTGTGTGTGTAATATATATGTATAACTATATGTGTGTGTAATGTGTGTGTATAACTGTATGTGTGTACTGTATGTGTGTAATATATGTGTATAACTGTATTTGTGTAATATATGTGTATAACTGTGTGTGTGTGTAACTGTATGTGTGTACTGTATGTGTATAACTGTATGTGTGTAATATATGTGTATAACTGTATTTGTGTAATATATGTGTATAACTGTGTGTGTGTATAACTGTATGTGTGTACTGTGTGTGTATAACTGTATTTGTGTAATATATGTGTATAACTGTGTGTGTGTATAACTGTATGTGTGTACTGTATGTGTATAACTGTATGTGTGTAATATATGTGTATAACTGTATTTGTGTAATATATGTGTATAACTGTATTTGTGTAATATATGTGTATAACTGTGTGTGTGTATAACTGTATGTGTGTACTGTATGTGTATAACTGTATGTGTGTAATATATGTTTATAACTGTATTTGTGTAATATATGTGTATAACTGTATGTGTGTAATATATGTGTATAACTGTGTGTGTGTATAACTGTATGTGTGTACTGTATGTGTATAACTGTATGTGTGTAATATATGTGTATAACTGTATTTGTGTAATATATGTGTATAACTGTGTGTGTGTACTGTATGTGTATAACTGTATGTGTGTAATATATGTGTATAACTGTATTTGTGTAATATATGTGTATAACTGTATTTGTGTAATATATGTGTATAACTGTGTGTGTGTATAACTGTATGTGTGTAATGTATGTGTATAACTGTATGTGTGTAATGTGTGTGTATAACTGTATGTGTGTAATGTATGTGTATAACTGTATTTGTGTAATGTGTGTGTATAACTGTATTTGTGTAATATATGTGTATAACTGTATGTGTGTAATGTATGTGTATAACTGTATTTGTGTAATATATGTGTGTAATGTGTGTGTATAACTGTATGTGTGTAATGTATGTGTATAACTGTATGTGTGTAATGTATGTGTATAACTGTGTGTGTGTGTATAACTGTATGTGTGTACTGTATGTGTATAACTGTATGTGTGTAATGTATGTGTATAACTGTATTTGTGTAATATATGTGTATAACTGTATGTGTGTAATGTATGTGTATAACTGTATTTGTGTAATGTGTGTGTATAACTGTATTTGTGTAATATATGTGTATAACTGTATGTGTGTAATGTGTGTGTATAACTGTATGTGTGTAATGTATGTGTATAACTGTATGTGTGTAATGTATGTGTATAACTGTATTTGTGTAATGTGTGTGTATAACTGTATGTGTGTACTGTATGTGTATAACTGTATGTGTGTAATGTGTGTGTATAACTGTATGTGTGTAATATATGTGTATAACTGTATTTGTGTAATATATGTGTATAACTGTATGTGTATAACTGTATGTGTGTAATATATGTTTATAACTGTATTTGTGTAATATATGTGTATAACTGTATGTGTGTACTGTATGTGTATAACTGTATGTGTATAACTGTATGTGTGTAATATATGTGTATAACTGTATTTGTGTAATATATGTGTATAACTGTGTGTTTGTATAACTGTATGTGTATAACTGTGTGTGTAATATATATGTATAACTATATGTGTGTGTAATGTGTGTGTATAACTGTATGTGTGTACTGTATGTGTGTAATATATGTGTATAACTGTATTTGTGTAATATATGTGTATAACTGTGTGTGTGTATAACTGTATGTGTGTACTGTGTGTGTATAACTGTATGTGTGTAATATATGTGTATAACTGTATTTGTGTAATATATGTGTATAACTGTATTTGTGTAATATATGTGTAGAACTGTGTGTGTGTATAACTGTATGTGTGTACTGTATGTGTATAACTGTATGTGTGTAATATATGTGTATAACTGTATTTGTGTAATATATATGTATAACTGTGTGTGTGTATAACTGTATGTGTGTACTGTATGTGTATAACTGTATGTGTGTAATATATGTTTATAACTGTATTTGTGTAATATATGTGTATAACTGTATGTGTGTAATATATGTGTATAACTGTATTTGTGTAATATATGTGTATAACTGTGTGTGTGTATAACTGTATGTGTGTACTGTATGTGTATAACTGTATGTGTGTAATATATGTGTATAACTGTATTTGTGTAATATATGTGTATAACTGTGTGTGTGTATAACTGTATGTGTGTACTGTGTGTGTATAACTGTATGTGTGTAATATATGTGTATAACTGTATTTGTGTAATATATGTGTATAACTGTGTGTGTGTATAACTGTATGTGTGTACTGTATGTGTATAACTGTATGTGTGTAATATATGTGTATAACTGTATTTGTGTAATATATGTGTATAACTGTGTGTGTGTACTGTATGTGTATAACTGTATGTGTGTAATATATGTGTATAACTGTATTTGTGTAATATATGTGTATAACTGTATGTGTGTACTGTATGTGTATAACTGTATGTGTGTAATGTATGTGTATAACTGTATTTGTGTAATATATGTGTATAAATGTATGTGTGTAATGTATGTGTATAACTGTATTTGTGTAATGTGTGTGTATAACTGTATTTGTGTAATATATGTGTATAACTGTGTGTGTATAACTGTATGTGTGTACTGTATGTGTATAACTGTATGTGTGTAATATATGTGTATAACTGTATTTGTGTAATATATGTGTATAACTGTATGTGTGTAATATATGTCTATAACTGTGTGTGTGTATAATGTATGTGTGTACTGTGTGTGTATAACTGTATTTGTGTAATATATGTGTATAACTGTGTGTATGTACTGTATGTGTATAACTGTATGTGTGTAATATATGTGTATAACTGTATTTGTGTAATATATGTGTATAACTGTATTTGTGTAATATATGTGTATAACTGTGTGTGTGTATAACTGTATGTGTGTACTGTATGTGTATAACTGTATGTGTGTAATATATGTGTATAACTGTATTTGTGTAATATATGTGTATAACTGTATTTGTGTAATATATGTGTATAACTGTATGTGTGTAATGTGTGTGTATAACTGTATGTGTGTAATGTATGTGTATAACTGTATTTGTGTAATGTGTGTGTATAACTGTATTTGTGTAATATATGTGTATAACTGTATGTGTGTAATGTATGTGTATAACTGTATTTGTGTAATATATGTGTATAACTGTATGTGTGTAATGTATGTGTATAACTGTATTTGTGTAATATATGTGTATAACTGTGTGTGTGTATAACTGTGTGTGTGTATAACTGTATGTGTGTACTGTATGTGTATAACTGTATGCGTGTAATGTATGTGTATAACTGTATTTGTGTAATATATGTGTATAACTGTATGTGTGTAATGTGTGTGTATAACTGTATGTGTGTAATGTATGTGTATAACTGTATTTGTGTAATGTATGTGTATAACTATTTGTGTAATGTGTGTGTATAACTGTATTTGTGTAATATATGTGTATAACTGTATGTGTATAACTGTATTTGTGTAATATATGTGTATAACTGTATGTGTGTAATGTGTGTGTATAACTGTATGTGTGTAATGTATGTGTATAACTGTATGTGTGTAATGTATGTGTATAACTGTATTTGTGTAATGTGTGTGTATAACTGTATGTGTGTACTGTATGTGTATAACTGTATGTGTGTAATGTGTGTGTATAACTGTATGTGTGTAATATATGTGTATAACTGTATTTGTGTAATATATGTGTATAACTGTGTGTGTGTATAACTGTATGTGTGTAATGTATGTGTATAACTGTATGTGTGTAATGTATGTGTATAACTGTATTTGTGTAATATATGTGTATAACTGTATGTGTGTAATGTATGTGTATCACTGTATTTGTGTAATGTGTGTGTATAACTGTATTTGTGTAATATATGTGTATAACTGTATGTGTGTAATGTGTGTGTATAACTGTATGTGTATAACTGTATTTGTGTAATGTGTGTGTATAACTGTATTTGTGTAATATATGTGTATAACTGTATGTGTATAACTGTATTTGTGTAATATATGTGTATAACTGTATGTGTGTAATGTGTGTGTATAACTGTATGTGTGTAATGTATGTGTATAACTGTATTTGTGTAATATATGTGTATAACTGTGTGTGTGTGTATAACTGTATGTGTGTACTGTATGTGTGTAATGTATGTGTATAACTGTATTTGTGTAATATATGTGTATAACTGTATGTGTGTAATGTATGTGTATAACTGTATTTGTGTAATGTGTGTGTATAACTGTATTTGTGTAATATATGTGTATAACTGTATGTGTGTAATGTGTGTGTATAACTGTATGTGTGTAATGTATGTGTATAACTGTATGTGTGTAATGTATGTGTATAACTGTATTTGTGTAATGTGTGTGTATAACTGTATGTGTGTACTGTATGTGTATAACTGTATGTGTGTAATGTGTGTGTATAACTGTATGTGTGTAATATATGTGTATAACTGTATTTGTGTAATATATGTGTATAACTGTATGTGTATAACTGTATGTGTGTAATATATGTTTATAACTGTATTTGTGTAATATATGTGTATAACTGTATGTGTGTACTGTATGTGTATAACTGTATGTGTGTAATATATGTGTATAACTGTATTTGTGTAATATATGTGTATAACTGTATTTGTGTAATATATGTGTATAACTGTGTGTTTGTATAACTGTATGTGTATAACTGTGTGTGTAATATATATGTATAACTATATGTGTGTGTAATGTGTGTGTATAACTGTATGTGTGTACTGTATGTGTGTAATATATGTGTATAACTGTATTTGTGTAATATATGTGTATAACTGTATGTGTGTACTGTATGTGTATAACTGTATGTGTGTAATATATGTGTATAACTGTATTTGTGTAATATATGTGTATAACTGTGTGTGTGTATAACTGTATGTGTGTACTGTGTGTGTATAACTATGTGTGTAATATATGTGTATAACTGTATTTGTGTAATATATGTGTATAACTGTATTTGTGTAATATATGTGTAGAACTGTGTGTGTGTATAACTGTATGTGTGTACTGTATGTGTATAACTGTATGTGTGTAATATATGTGTATAACTGTATTTGTGTAATATATGTGTATAACTGTATTTGTGTAATATATGTGTATAACTGTGTGTGTGTATAACTGTATGTGTGTACTGTATGTGTATAACTGTATGTGTGTAATATATGTGTATAACTGTATTTGTGTAATATATGTGTATAACTGTATGTGTGTAATATATGTGTATAACTGTATTTGTGTAATATATGTTTATAACTGTGTGTGTGTATAACTGTATGTGTGTACTGTATGTGTATAACTGTATGTGTGTAATATATGTGTATAACTGTATTTGTGTAATATATGTGTATAACTGTGTGTGTGTATAACTGTATGTGTGTACTGTGTGTGTATAACTGTATGTGTGTAATATATGTGTATAACTGTATTTGTGTAATATATGTGTATAACTGTGTGTGTGTATAACTGTATGTGTGTACTGTATGTGTATAACTGTATGTGTGTAATATATGTGTATAACTGTATTTGTGTAATATATGTGTATAACTGTGTGTGTGTACTGTATGTGTATAACTGTATGTGTGTAATATATGTGTATAACTGTATTTGTGTAATATATGTGTATAACTGTATTTGTGTAATATATGTGTATAACTGTGTGTGTGTATAACTGTATGTGTGTACTGTATGTGTATAACTGTATGTGTGTAATGTATGTGTATAACTGTATTTGTGTAATATATGTGTATAACTGTATGTGTGTAATGTATGTGTATAACTGTATTTGTGTAATGTGTGTGTATAACTGTATTTGTGTAATATATGTGTATAACTGTGTGTGTATAACTGTATGTGTGTACTGTATGTGTATAACTGTATGTGTGTAATATATGTGTATAACTGTATTTGTGTAATATATGTGTATAACTGTATGTGTGTAATATATGTCTATAACTGTGTGTGTGTATAATGTATGTGTGTACTGTGTGTGTATAACTGTATTTGTGTAATATATGTGTATAACTGTGTGTATGTACTGTATGTGTATAACTGTATGTGTGTAATATATGTGTATAACTGTATTTGTGTAATATATGTGTATAACTGTGTGTGTGTATAACTGTATGTGTGTACTGTATGTGTATAACTGTATGTGTGTAATATATGTGTATAACTGTATTTGTGTAATATATGTGTATAACTGTATGTGTGTAATGTGTGTGTATAACTGTATGTGTGTAATGTATGTGTATAACTGTATTTGTGTAATGTGTGTGTATAACTGTATTTGTGTAATATATGTGTATAACTGTATGTGTGTAATGTATGTGTATAACTGTATTTGTGTAATATATGTGTATAACTGTATTTGTGTAATGTGTGTGTATAACTGTATGTGTGTAATGTATGTGTATAACTGTATTTGTGTAATATATGTGTATAACTGTGTGTGTGTGTGTATAACTGTGTGTGTGTATAACTGTATGTGTGTACTGTATGTGTATAACTGTATGTGTGTAATATATGTGTATAACTGTGTGTGTGTATAACTGTATGTGTGTACTGTATGTGTATAACTGTATGTGTGTAATATATGTGTATAACTGTATTTGTGTAATATATGTGTATAACTGTGTGTGTGTATAACTGTATGTGTGTACTGTATGTGTATAACTGTATGTGTGTAATATATGTGTATAACTGTATTTGTGTAATATATGTGTATAACTGTGTGTGTGTATAACTGTATGTGTATAACTGTGTGTGTGTATAACTGTATGTGTGTAATATATGTGTATAACTGTATTTGTGTAATATATGTGTATAACTGTGTGTGTATAACTGTATGTGTGTACTGTATGTGTATAACTGTATGTGTGTAATATATGTGTATAACTGTATTTGTGTAATATATGTGTATAACTGTGTGTGTGTATAACTGTATGTGTGTACTGTATGTGTATAACTGTATGTGTGTAATATATGTGTATAACCGTATTTGTGTAATATATGTGTATAACTGTATGTGTATAACTGTATGTGTGTAATGTGTGTGTATAACTGTATTTGTGTAATATATGTGTATAACTGTATGTGTGTAATGTGTGTGTATAACTGTATGTGTATAACTGTATTTGTGTAATATATGTGTATAACTGTATGTGTGTACTGTATGTGTATAACTGTATGTGTATAACTGTATTTGTGTAATATATGTGTATAACTGTATGTGTGTAATGTGTGTGTATAACTGTATGTGTGTAATGTATGTGTATAACTGTATTTGTGTAATATATGTGTATAACTGTGTGTGTGTGTATAACTGTATGTGTGTACTGTATGTGTGTAATGTATGTGTATAACTGTATTTGTGTAATATATGTGTATAACTGTATGTGTGTAATGTATGTGTATAACTGTATTTGTGTAATGTGTGTGTATAACTGTATTTGTGTAATATATGTGTATAACTGTATGTGTGTAATGTGTGTGTATAACTGTATGTGTGTAATGTATGTGTATAACTGTATTTGTGTAATGTGTGTGTATAACTGTATGTGTGTAATGTGTGTGTATAACTGTATGTGTGTAATATATGTGTATAACTGTATTTGTGTAATATATGTGTATAACTGTATTTGTGTAATATATGTGTATAACTGTGTGTGTGTATAACTGTATGTGTGTTCTGTATGTGTATAACTGTATGTGTGTAATATATGTGTATAACTGTATTTGTGTAATATATGTGTATAACTGTGTGTATAACTGTATGTGTGTACTGTATGTGTATAACTGTATGTGTGTAATATATGTGTATAACTGTATTTGTGTAATATATGTGTATAACTGTGTGTGTGTATAACTGTATGTGTGTACTGTATGTGTATAACTGTATGTGTGTAATATATGTGTATAACTGTATTTGTGTAATATATGTGTATAACTGTATTTGTGTAATATATGTGTATAACTGTGTGTGTGTATAACTGTATGTGTGTACTGTATGTGTATAACTGTATGTGTGTAATATATGTGTATAACTGTATTTGTGTAATATATGTGTATAACTGTGTGTGTGTATAACTGTATGTGTGTACTGTATGTGTATAACTGTATGTGTGTAATATATGTGTATAACTGTATTTGTGTAATATATGTGTATAACTGTGTGTGTGTATAACTGTATGTGTGTACTGTATGTGTATAACTGTATGTGTGTAATATATGTGTATAACTGTATTTGTGTAATATATGTGTATAACTGTATTTGTGTAATATATGTGTATAACTGTGTGTGTGTATAACTGTATGTGTGTACTGTATGTGTATAACTGTATGTGTGTAATATATGTGTATAACTGTATTTGTGTAATATATGTGTATAACTGTGTGTGTGTATAACTGTATGTGTGTACTGTGTGTATAACTGTATGTGTGTAATATATGTGTATAACTGTATTTGTGTAATATATTTGTATAACTGTGTGTGTGTATAACTGTATGTGTGTACTGTGTGTGTGTATAACTGTATGTGTGTAATGTATGTGTATAACTGTATGTGTGTAATATATGTGTATAACTGTATTTGTGTAATATATGTGTATAACTGTGTGTGTGTATAACTGTATGTGTGTACTGTATGTGTATAACTGTATGTGTGTAATATATGTGTATAACTGTATTTGTGTAATATATGTGTATAACTGTGTGTGTGTATAACTGTATGTGTGTACTGTATGTGTATAACTGTATGTGTGTAATATATGTGTATAACTGTATTTGTGTAATATATGTGTATAACTGTGTGTGTGTACTGTATGTGTATAACTGTATGTGTGTAATATATGTGTATAACTGTGTGTGTGTATAACTGTATGTGTGTACTGTATGTGTATAACTGTATGTGTGTAATATATGTGTATAACTGTATTTGTGTAATATATGTGTATAACTGTGTGTGTGTATAACTGTATGTGTGTACTGTATGTGTATAACTGTATGTGTGTAATATATGTGTATAACTGTATTTGTGTAATATATGTGTATAACTGTGTGTGTGTATAACTGTATGTGTGTAATGTGTGTGTATAACTGTATTTGTGTAATATATGTGTATAACTGTATTTGTGTAATATATGTGTATAACTGTATTTGTATAATATATGTGTATAACTGTGTGTGTGTATAACTGTATGTGTGTACTGTATGTGTATAACTGTATGTGTGTAATATATGTGTATAACTGTATTTGTGTAATATATGTGTATAACTGTGTGTATAACTGCATGTGTATAACTGTATGTGTGTAATATATGTGTATAACTGTATTTGTGTAATATATGTGTATAACTGTGTGTGTGTATAACTGTATGTGTGTACTGTATGTGTATAACTGTATGTGTGTAATATATGTGTATAACGGTATTTGTGTCATATATGTGTATAACTGTATTTGTGTAATATATGTGTATAACTGTGTGTGTGTATAACTGTATGTGTGTACTGTATGTGTATAACTGTATGTGTGTAATATATGTGTATAACTGTATTTGTGTAATATATGTGTATAACTGTGTGTGTGTGTATAACTGTATGTGTGTACTGTGTGTGTATAACTGTATGTGTGTAATATATGTGTATAACTGTATTTGTGTAATATATTAGTATAACTGTGTGTGTGTATAACTGTATGTGTGTACTGTATGTGTTTAACTGTATGTGTGTAATATATGTGTATAACTGTATGTGTGTACTGTATGTGTATAACTGTATGTGTGTAATATATGTGTATAACTGTATTTGTGTAATATATGTGTATAACTGTATTTGTGTAATATATGTGTATAACTGTGTGTGTGTATAACTGTATGTGTGTACTGTATGTGTATAACTGTATGTGTGTAATATATGTGTATAACTGTATTTGTGTAATATATGTGTATAACTGTGTGTGTGTACTGTATGTGTATAACTGTATGTGTGTAATATATGTGTATAACTGTATTTGTGTAATATATGTGTATAACTATTTGTGTAATATATGTGTATAACTGTGTGTGTGTATAACTGTATGTGTGTACTGTATGTGTATAACTGTATGTGTGTAATATATGTGTATAACTGTATTTGTGTAATATATGTGTATAACTGTGTGTGTGTATAACTGTATGTGTGTACTGTATGTGTATAACTGTATGTGTGTAATATATGTGTATAAGTGTATTTGTGTAATATATGTGTATAACTGTATTTGTGTAATATATGTGTATAACTGTGTGTGTGTATAACTGTATGTGTGTACTGTATGTGTATAACTGTATGTGTGTAATATATGTGTATAACTGTATTTGTGTAATATATGTGTATAACTGTGTGTGTGTATAACTGTATGTGTGTACTGTATGTGTATAACTGTATGTTTGTAATATATGTGTATAACTGTATTTGTGTAATATATGTGTATAACTGTGTGTGTGTGTATAACTGTATGTGTGTAATATATGTGTATAACTGTATGTGTGTAATATATGTGTATAACTGTGTGTGTGTATAACTGTATGTGTGTAATATATGTGTATAACTGTATTTGTGTAATATATGTGTATAACTGTGTGTGTGTATAACTGTGTGTGTGTAACTGTATGTGTGTAATGTATGTGTATAACTGTATTTGTGTAATATATGTGTATAACTGTGTGTGTGTAATGTATGTGTATAACTGTATGTGTATAACTGTATTTGTGTAATATATGTGTATAACTGTATGTGTATAATATATGTGTATAACTGTATGTGTATAATATATGTGTATAACTGTATGTGTGTAATGTATATGTATAACTGTATGTGTATAACTGTATTTGTGTAATATATGTGTATAACTATTTGTGTAATATATGTGTATAACTGTATGTGTGTAATGTATATGTATAACTGTATGTGTATAACTGTATTTGTGTAATATATGTGTATAACTGTATGTGTATAAATGTATGTGTGTAATGTATGTGTATAACTGTATGTGTGTAATGTATATGTATAACTGTATGTGTGTAATATATGTGTATAACTGTATGTGTGTAATATATGTGTATAACTGTATTTGTGTATAACTGTATGTGTGTATAACTGTATGTGTGTAATGTGTGTGTATAACTGTATGTGTGTAATCTGTGTGTAATGTGTGTGTATAACTGTATGTGTGTACTGTATGTGTATAACTGTATGTGTGTATAACTATATGTGTGTAATGTATATGTATAACTATATGTGTGTAATGTATGTGTATAACTATATGTGTGTAATGTTTGTGTATAACTGTATGTGTGTAATGTGTGTGTATAACTATATGTGTGTAATGTATATGTGTAACTGTATGTGTATAACTGTATATGTATAACTGTATGTATGTAATGTATGTGTATAACTGTATGTGTATAACTGTATGTATGTAATGTATGTGTATAACTGTGTGTGTGTAATGTATGTGTATAACTGTGTGTGTGTAATGTATGTGTATAACTGTATGTATGTAATGTATGTGTATAACTGTGTGTGTGTAATGTATGTGTATAACTGTGTGTGTGTAATCTATGTGTATAACTGTGTGTGTGTAATGTATGTGTGTAATGTATGTGTATAACTGTATGTATGTAATGTATGTGTATAGCTGTGTGTGTAATGTAGCTGTATGTGTGTAATGTGTGTATGTAATGTATGCGTATATAACTATATGTGTGTAATGTATGTGTATAACTGTATGTGTATAACTGTGTGTGTGTGTGTGTGTGTGTGTGTGTGTATAACTATATGTGTGTAATGTATGTGTGTAATGTATATGTATAACTGTGTGTGTAATGTATGTGTGTAATGTGTGTATATAACTGTATGTGTGTAATGTATGTGTATATAACTGTATGTGTGTAATGTGTGTGTGTATAACTATGTGTGTAATGTGTGTGTGTAATGTATATGTATAACTGTGTGTAATGTATATGTGTGTAATGTGTGTGTATAACTGTATGTGTGTAGTGTGTATATAACTGTATGTGTGTATATAACTGTGTGTGCGTAATGTATGTGTGTAATGTATATGTATAACTGTGTTTGTGTAATGTATATGTGTGTACTGTATGTGTATAACTATGTGTGTAATGTGTGTATATAACTATATGTGTGTATATAACTATATGTGTGTAGTGTTTATATAACTGTATGTGTGTGTATAAATGTATGTGTGTAATGTGTGTATATAACTATATGTGGGTAATGTGTGTGTATATAACTGTATGTGTGTGTATAACTGTATGTGTGTAATGTGTGTATATATCTATATGTGGGTAATGTGTGTGTATATAACTGTATGTGTGTAATGTGTGTATATAACTATATGTGGGTAATGTGTGTGTATATAACTGTATGTGTGTAATGTGTGTATATAACTATATGTGGGTCATGTGTGTGTATATAACTGTATGTGTGTAATGTGTGTATATAACTATATGTGGGTAATGTGTGTGTATATAACTATATGTGGGTAATGTGTGTGTATAACTGTATGTGTGTAATGTGTGTATATAACTATATGTGGGTAATGTGTGTGTATATAACTGTATGTGTGTAATGTGTGTATATAACTATATGTGGGTAATGTGTGTGTATATAACTGTATGTGTGTAATGTGTGTATATAACTATATGTGGGTAATGTGTGTGTATATAACTATATGTGGGTAATGTGTGTGTGTATAACTGTATGTGTGTAATGTGTGTGTATATAACTGTGTGTGTGTAATGTGTGTGTATAACTGTATGTATGTAATGTGTGTGTATAACTGTATGTATGTAATGTGTGTGTATAACTGTATGTGTGTAATGTATGTATATAACTATATGTGGGTAATGTGTGTGTATATAACTATATGTGGGTAATGTGTGTGTGTATAACTGTATGTGTGTAATGTGTGTATATAACTATATGTGGGTAATGTGTGTGTATATAACTATATGTTGGTAATGTGTGTGTGTATAACTGTATGTGTGTAATGTATGTATATAACTATATGTGGGTAATGTGTGTGTGTAATGTATGTATATAACTATATGTGGGTAATGTGTGTGTATATAACTATATGTGGGTAATGTGTGTGTGTATAACTGTATGTGTGTAATGTATGTATATAACTATATGTGGGTAATGTGTGTGTATATAACTATATGTGGGTAATGTGTGTGTGTATAACTGTATGTGTGTAATGTATGTATATAACTATATGTGGGTAATGTGTGTGTGTATAACTGTATGTGTGTAATGTGTGTATATAACTGTGTGTGTGTAATGTGTGTATATAACTTTATGTAGTGAGTGATAGCTGACAGTTTAAGGAGTTGCTCTCAGGGCTTATGTATCTGTAGACTCTCGGCTAGATTATTAGTTTTGCGTTATGAGTGAAAAAGCTTCATAACGCTGCTTTTTCTCTACCGCTGCTATTACGAGTCTTGTAGGTACAGCTGTACCGCACACTTTTTTGGCCTTCACGCAACGTAACTACCGCACCTTTCAAAAACTCCTTTTTCAAATGGACTTCCATAGCGCCGGTATTATAAGTTTGCCTGTCCGGACAAAAAGTGAGCAGTACAGCCTATGGCCCCAAGTTATCAAGGTCTGTCGGACCTGATCCGACAGTGCGGATCAGGTCCAACAGACCTCGCTGAATACGGCGAGCAATACGCTCGCCGTATTCAGCATTGCACCAGCAGCTCACAAGAGCTGCTGGTGCAACGCCGCCCCGTGCAGACTCGCAGCCAATGGGCCGCCAGCAGGGGGGGTTGTTTTCCTGCTCAGAGCAGGCGGACAGGTTATGGAGCAGCAGTCTTTGTGACCGCTGCTTCATAACTGCTGTTTCTGGCGAGCCTGCAGGCTCGCCAGAAACACGGGGCATCAAGCTCCATTCGGACCTTGATACATATGCCCCACTAACTACAAGATCTGTACCGCCACCTGAAAGTCAGTAGTTACAGAGCTGTACCATAAAACTCATAACTAAAGTGTTACAAAGTACACTAACACCCATAAACTACCTATTAACTGAGGCACTCCCGCATCGCAAACACTAAAATTAAATTATTAACCCCTAATCTGCCGCTCCGCACATCGCCACCATTATAATAAACATTTTAACCCCTAAACCCCCGCACTCCCGCATCGTAAACACTAGTTAAATATTATTAACTCCTAATCTGCTGCCCCTAACATCGCCGAAACCTACATTACTGTTATTAACCCCTAATCTGCTGCCCCCAAAAAATTACAATTACTACCCAAATTATTCCTATTTAAAAATAAATAAATACTTACCTGTAAAATAAAACCTAAGCTAGCTACAATATAACTAATAGTTACATTGTAGCTATCTTAGGTTTTATTTTTATTTCACAGGTAAGTTTGTATTTATTTTAACTAGGTATACTAGTTAGTAAATAGTTATTAACTATATACTAACTACCTAGTTAAAATAAATACAAATTTACCTGTAAAATAAAGCCTAACCCGTCTTACAGTTAAACCTAACAATACACTAAAATTAAATTTAAAAAATACATTTATCTAAATTACAAAAAATAATAAACACTAAATTAAACAAAATAAAAAAGAAATTATCAAATATTTAAACTAATTACACCTAATCTAATAGCCCTATCAAAATATAAAAGCCCCCCCAAAATAAAAAAAACCTAGCCTAAACTAAACTAAAGGTGAGCAGTGGAAATAACTTGCAAGTTATTAGCGAGCCACTCATAACGCAAAACTCGTAATCTGGCCGTCTGTTAGCTCTGTATGTAGAACCCCAGACCCATGTGTGCACAAGCAGCAGCTGCTTGTGTCTTCTCCATGCATATATACACTGTGCGTTAGTGCCACCGTTTTCCTTGGAGGAATTTGACTGAAAATTGAGTTAATAGCTGTGACACAGAGCCAGGAGGGGAGGTTGGGGGCTGTTTGCTAGGTTTTTATCCCCTATAGTTGCAGGTTGGTGACTTGGTATCGCACATCTGTCAGACTTTTACCTGTGCAGTATGTTTACCTCTTTTGCAGTAGGTTGCAACACTTAACTCCAGGGGGTAAAATTAAGTTGGGTCTGACAGATCTTAGCGCTGCGGAATCTGTTGGCGCTCTACAGATAACGAATTGATTACTTATTGTTACACACCAGAGAAGCTTCCTGCAATGGTCCCACGTCTATAAGCTTGCAAGATGTGCATGAAACATTTAAATATTCATTGTTTGCTGAAAATGCCAAGACCCGCCCACCTCTTGCATGTATATTTTGGTATTTGAAACTGATGGTAAATCCTAGCGGTTGTGAAACACAAGGATTTACCATTGGATCAAATAAAGGGGACTTTCAGTCATGAAGTATAAAATACTTCATGCTGAATGTTCCTTTATTTGTTTGAAGCGTTTGCCGCACTGTGTTTCCCAGGCTGCCCTCCCCAGAACACTATTTTGCTGTGAGGTGACTTTTCCACCTCTTAGCCAATAGCCGTGCGATCCAACTGGCGCCAAGCTGGATAGCTAGCACACTATTTGTTAAGATCACCTCACAGCAAAAATCATTCTGCCGTGGACGGCCTGAGCAGCTCAGTGCGGCGAACACTTCAAACAAAAAAATAAACTTTCAGCATGAAGTATTTTTTACTTCATGACTGAAAGTCCCCTTAATTTGTTCCAATGGTAAATCCTAGCGTTTCCCAAACTCTAGGATTTACCATCACTTTAAGTTTCTTCAATTACGATCGACTCTTAAAGGGACAGTCTACTCCAGAATTGTTATTGTTTTAAAAGATAGATAATCCCTTTATTAATATACTATTTACCACTGTGATTACCTGATTCTAAGCCTCTACAGACTGTCCCCTTATCTCAGTTCTTTTGACAGACTTGCATTTTAGTCAATCAATGCTAACTCTTGAATAACTCCACTGGAGTGAGCACAATGCTATCTACAGTATCTCACAAAATTGAGTACACCCCTCACATTTTTGTAAATATATTGTATTATCTTTTCATGTGACAACACTGAAGAAATGACACTTTGCTACAATGTAAAGTAGTAAGTGTACAGCCTGTATAACAGTGTAAATTTGCTGTCCCCTCAAAATAACTCAACACACAGCCATTAATGTCTAAACCATTGGCAACAAAAGTGAGTACACCCCTAAGTGGAAATGTCCAAATTGGGCCCAATTAGCCATTTTCCATCCCCGGTGCCATGTGACTCGTTAGTGTTACAAGGTCTCAGGTGTGAATAGGGAGCAGGTGTGTTAAATTTGGTGTTTTCGCTCTCACACTCTCTCATACTGGTCACTCGAAGTTCAACATGGCACCTCATGGCAAAGAACTCTCTGAGGATCTGAAAAAAAGAATTGGTGCTCTACATAAAGATGGCCTAGGCTATAAGAAGATTGCCAAGACCCTGAAACTGAGCTGCAGCACAGAGGGCAAGACCATACAGTGGTTTCACTGGACAGGTTCCACTCAGAACAGGCCTCGCCATGGTCGACCAAAGAAGTTGAGTGCACGTGCTCAGCGTCATATCCAGAGGTTGTCTTTAAGAAATAGATGTATGAGTGCTGCCAGCATTGCTGCAGAGGTTAAAGGGGTGGGGGGTCAGCCTGTCAGTGCTCAGACCATACGCTGCACACTGCATCAAATTGATCTGCACGGCTGTTTTGTCGTCCCAGAAGGAATCCTCTTCTAAAGATGATGCACAAGAAAGCCAGCAAACAGTTTGCTGAAGACAAGCAGACTAAGGACATGGATTACTAGAACCATGCCCTGTGATCCGATAAGACCAAGATAAACTTATTTGGTTCAGATGGTGTCAAGCGTGTGTGGCGGCAACCAGGTGAGGAGTACAAAGACAAGTGTTTCTTGCCTACAGTCAAGCATGGTGGTGGGAGTGTCATGGTCTGGGCCTGCATGAGTGCTGCCGGCACTGGGGAGCTACAGTTCATTGTGGGAACCATGAATGCCAACATGTACTGTGACATACTGAAGCAGAGCATGATCCCCTCCCTTCAGAGACTGGGCCGCAGGGCAGTATTCCAACATAACGACTCCAAACACACCTCCAAGACGACCACTGCCTTGGTAAAGGTGATGGACTGGACAAGCGTGTCTCCAGACCTAAACCCTATTGAGCATCTGTGGGGCATCCTCAAACAGAAGGTGGGACTGGGAGAGCGCAAGGTCTCTAACATCCACCAGCTCAGTGATGTCGTCATGGAGGAGTGGAAGAGGACTCCAGTGGCAACCTGTGAAGCTCTGGTGAACTCCATGCCCAAGAGGGTTAAGGCAGTGCTGGAAAATAATGGTGGCCACACAAAATATTGACACTTTGGGCCCAATTTGGACATTTCCACTTAGGGGTGTACTCACTTTTGTTGCCAACAGTTTAGACATTAATGGCTGTGTGTTGAGTTATTTTGAGGGGACAGCAAATTTACACTGTTATACGGGCTGTACACTCACTACTTTACATTGTAGCAAAGTGTCATTTCTTCAGTGTTGTCACATGAAAAGATATAATAAAATATTTACAAAAATGTGAGGGGTGTACTCACTTTTGTGAGATACTGTATATGACACACATGAACTAGTAGTGTCTAACTGTCAAAAACTGTCAAAATGCACTGAGTTTATAGGCAGTTCAATGGCTTAGAAATTAGCATATGAGCCAACCTAGGTTTAGCTTTCCACAAAGAATACCAAGAGAGCAAAGCCAAATCGATGATAAAAGTAAAGTGGAAAGTTATTTAAAATTACAAGTTTAATTTTGACTAAACTGTTCCTTTAAATAAGTTTTCGTCCTTGCACACACTGATTTGTGCATGTGCAATTTGAAATAGTTATCTGAGAAATATTAAACGTGCGCTGCTTAACTCTCGTACAAGAAAATAGCTAACTGGACAAGAAGAAAGCAGTGCGCGGAGCTTGGTGGCCATTTTCGGCTGCTAACAAATGAGAATTATTTAAATCAAAAGTACTGAGGATCAGCGCATCACCTTAATTCTGAGACAATGTCCAATTGTATCAAGGTGCACATATTTATGAGTGCCATCTTTAAGTGTTTTCATTGATTATTTAAACGTTTCATGCACTTCTTACAAGCTTAGAGATGTGTAACCCTTTACAAGATGCGTGTCTGATATGTAACAATAAGTAATAAAGAATACGTATTGGGTCTAGACCAGGGGTGTCCAAACTTTGCTCTCCAGAGGTTTTGGAACTACATTTCCGATGATGCTCAGCCAGCATTTCCGATAATGCTCAGCCAGCATTTTATCTAGCTGAGCATCATGGGAAATGTAGTTCCAAAACCTCTGGAGAGCAAAGTTTGGACACCCCTGGTCTAGACGGTCCCTTTAAGCTTTTTTCCTTTCAAAAGGCAGGGAGAGTCCACAAATTCATTCATTACCAGGCCACCAGGAGGAGTCAAAGACACCCCAGCCAAAGCTAAAAGTATCCTTTCCACTTCCCCTACTCACCAGTTATTCTTTGCCTAGTTAACTTGGAGGTTGTCGAGGAAAGTACTCTGAAGATTTCTGGAAGTCCTTTAATGGGTAGTTTCCCTGCAAGATAGGACTGGGGTTGTATGTAGCCATGTAATCCTCTTAGTAAGAGTATTGGTGACCGTTAGCTCCTAGATGTCCTTTTATATTCTATTCCTGCCTTCCTTAATTGGGGATCTACAAAGGCAGTGGATTTTACAGGTGACAGGTTGGCACCTTTTCCCTCAGGTAAGTGATCTGGGTACCATTAAATATCTTCTCTTGGGATATTTATTTTTTTCTTAGAGCAGCTTGGGGGATTATGCCTCTAATCAGCAGGGATATTTTCACGACTGGCAGTGAAGGGGTTTGAGATCCTACCCTTATTGCCGTGACTCTATGGAGACCTTTTGAGACTTGAGAGTATATGGGGCTTTGAGGGCGTTTAGCATTTATTACGAAGGGGATGGCATAGTTAAGACTCTGCTGCAGTAATAATTTGCTCAAAATGGGGCTATTTCTGTTACCGGGGATCACAAAGCTTTTCTTTTTAGCTGCTGCAGCTTTGTGGGGAGGTCCTTACTACGTGATCGGCCACGCTGTTCCCCGTGGCCTGCTTCTCTGACTACGATTGGGGCCTGCAGTCTGTGCGACTGAGGGGATTTGTGGCTAGTAGCCCAGGAGGTGGTGGGTGCCCTGTTGGGAGCTATTATCTGAATCTCAGGTATTGTTTTTACTCGGCCCTCCTGTGTTCTAAGTGTTACCCCAGAAGGATGGTTTTGCTTCAGTGGGGTAAGATAACATTTTGCCTGGGAGCGTCATTAAACATAGAATGAATCATATCCACCTACTCTCATTTAACATACGCCTAGATTTAGAGTTCTGCGTTAGCCGTCCAAACCAGCGTTAGGGGGTCCTAACGCTGGTTTTTACCGCCCGCTGGTATTTAGAGTCAGTCATGAAAGGGTCTAACGCTCACTTTCAAGCCGCGACTTTTTTTTCATACAGCAGATCCCCCTACGCCAATTGCGTATCCTATCTTTTCAATGGGATCTTTCTAACGCCGGTATTTAGAGTCTTGGCTGAAGTGAGCGTTAGAACTCTAACGACAAGACTCCAGCCGCAGAGAAAAGCCAGGAGTTAAGAGCTTTCTGGGCTAACGCCGGTTCATAAAGCTCTTAACTGTGCTCTAAAGTACACTAACACCCATAAACTACCTATGTACCCCTAAACTGAGGTCCCCCCACTCTAATAAAAAATTTTTTAACCCCTAATCTGCCGATTGCACACCGCCGCCACCTACATTATCCCTATGTACCCCTAATCTGCTGCCCCTAACATCACCGACCCCTACATAATATTTATTAACCCCTAATCCCCCCCCCCCCCCAACGTCGCCGCTACCTACCTACAATTATTAACCCCTAATCTGCCGACCGGACCTCGCCGCTACTCTAATAAATGTATTAACCCCTAAAGCTAAGTCTAACCCTAACACCCCCCTAAATTAAATATAATTTAAATCTAACGAAATAAAATAAATCTTATTAAATAAATTATTCCTATTTAAAGCTAAATACTTACCGGACTAACGACGAATGAAGGTTCCTTTAATGGACGTCATCCAAGATGGCGTCCCTCGAATTCCGATTGGCTGATAGTATTCTATCAGCCAATCGGAATTAAGGTAGGAAAATCTGATTGGCTGATTCAATCAGCCAATCAGATTCAAGTTCAATCCGATTGGCTGTTCCGATCAGCCAATAGAATGCGAGCTCAATCTGATTGGCTGATTGGATGCGAATGCGAGCTCAGTCTGATTGGATCAGCCAATCGGATTGAACTTCAATCTGATTGGCTGATTCAATCAGCCAATCAGATTTTTCCTACCTTAATTCCGATTGGCTGATAGAATCCTATCAGCCAATCGGAATTCGAGGGACGCCATCTTGGATGACGTCCCTTAAAGGAACCTTCATTCGTCGTTAGTCTGTCGGTGAAGAAGGGTGGCTCCGCGTCGGCTGCTTGAAGATGGTCCCGCTCCGCGCCAGATGGAAGAAGATAGAAGATGCCGCCTGGATGAAGATGTCTGCCGGTCCGGATGTCCTCTTCTGCCCGGATAGGATGAAGACTTTGGACCCTCTGGAGGAGCTCTTCTTGCCGGATAGGATGAAGACTTCGAACCCTCTTCTGGACGGATCGGTGATACCCGGCGTGGTGAAGACAAGGTAGGGAGATCTTCAGGGGCTTAGTGTTAGGTTTATTTAAGGGGGGTTTGGGTTAGATTAGGGGTATGTGGGGGGGGGGTATTGTATGTTTTTTTTTACAGGCAAAAGAGCTGTTTACTTTGGGGCATGCCCCGCAAAAGGCCCTTTTAAGGGCTGGTAAGGTAAAAGAGCTTTACAATTTTTATTTTAGAATAGGGTAGGGCATTTTTTTATTTTGGGGGGCTTTGTTATTTTTTTAGGGGGCTTAGAGTAGGTGTAATTAGTTTAAAATTCTTGTAATCTTTTTATTTTTTGTAATTTAGTGGGGGGGGGTTGTAATTTAGTGGGGGGGGGGGTTGTAATTTAGTGTAGTTGATATAATTGTAAATAATTGTAGATAGTTTATTAAATGTATTTATTGATAGTGTAGTGTTAGGTTTAATTGTAACTTAGGTTAGGATTTATTTTACAGGTAATTTTGTAATTATTTTAACTAGGTAACTATTAAATAGTTATTAACTATTTAATAGCTATTGTACCTGGTTAAAATAAATACAAAGTTGCCTGTAAAATAAATATTAATCCTAAAATAGCTACAATATAATTATTATTTATATTGTAGCTATATTAGGGTTTATTTTACAGGTAAGTATTTAGCTTTAAATAGGAATAATTTATTTAATAATATTTATTTTATTTCTTTAGATTTAAATTATATTTAACTTAGGGGGGTGTTAGGGTTAGGGTTAGACTTAGCTTTAGGGGTTAATACATTTATTATAGTAGCGGCGAGGTCCGGTCGGCAGATTAGGGGTTAATACTTGAAGTTAGGTGTCTGCGATGTTAGGGAGGGCAGATTAGGGGTTAACACTATTTATTATAGGGTTTTTTAGGCGGGAGTGAGGCGGATTAGGGGTTAATAACTTTATTATAGTAGCGGTGAGGTCCGGTCGGCAGATTAGGGGTTAATAATTGTAGGTAGGTGGCGGCGACGTTGGGGGCGGCAGATTAGGGGTTAATAAATATAATATAGGGGTCGGCGGTGTTAGGGGCAGCAGATTAGGGGTACATAGGGATAACGTAGGTTGCGGCAGTGTACGGAGCGGCAGATTAGGGGTTAAAAATAATATGCAGGGGGCAGCAGATTAGGGGTTAATAAGTGTAAGCTTAGGGGTGTTTAGACTCGGGGTACATGTTAGGGTGTTAGGTGCAGACTTAGGAAGTGTTTCCCCATAGGAAACAATGGGGCTGCGTTAGGAGCTGAACGCTGCTTTTTTGCAGGTGTTAGGTTTTTTTCCAGCTCAAACTGCCCCATTGTTTCCTATGGGGGAATCGTGCACAAGCACGTTTTTGAAGCTGGCCGCGTCCGTAAGCACCGCTGGTATTTAGAGTTGAAGTGGCGGTAAATTATGCTATACGCTCCCTTTTTGGAGCCTAACGCAGCCCTTCAGAGAACTCTAAATACCAGAGGTATTTAAAAGGTGCGGGGGGGAAAATACACGCGTAGCTAACGCACCCTTTTGGCCGCAGAACTCTAAATCTAACCGATAGTGTTTTAGCATTTCTGGTGACCAAAGATTAAATAAAAATGCAGCTGTCTTACATCTATTAGGTGAGGATGATTTGTTAGTAGTTGCTTTCATTCTCTGAAATTAAATATCTTATTTGGAAGGAGGCCAGGTCCTTTGTGGTAAATTTTATTCATGGATAACTGCAGTGTAAACACCAACTTCATTTTGGAAGTATTCTCTCCAGATTTTTAATCAGCTAATTATCCAGTGGAATTTAGGAAAAGCAATAGCCCAGAAACTTGCAGACTCTGGTTCAATTCCCAGCATGTGACATGCTGTACATGCATGTTTGGAGCTTAAAATGATATGAAACCCATTTTGTACCCCTCTCAGCCTCTCAGAGTGGTCCAAGACATGCCATCTCTTTTTCCTCAGTCCCCGTCTCCTAAGCTTTTACAAGCAGTACCCTGCGGCTCAACACAGTCGTTTGGGGTGGGTTACCTTCCAGTGGACATTTAGCACAGCCTTTATTGGCGGTTTCTGCTGCACTGACTGCCTTTTTCTGTTTCAAGCAATGGAAAATGAAAGGTTATACATGTTTCCTCAGATACAGGACTCAGTAAGCCTTTAGAGCCTACATTAGTCAGTCTATCCTAACATCTGGGGATGAGCCCACTTCAGTAACTTCTGAAAGTGTATTGTCTGATTTTGACCCCGCTGAGGAAAGGCCAGCAGAACCTGCTCAAAGAGGTTTTATCGTCTCCTAAAACAGGGTTTATGATGTTGGAACCAGAACCCCTGAGGTTTTTCCTGTCCCTGTTAGCAGGGCGAACATTTTTTCTAAGGAATGGGAGAAGCTTGGAATCCATTTTCTCAATCTTCTAACTTTGGGAGGATGTTTCCAGTGCCTGTTCAAAACTGGAATTGTGGAGTACCATGCCCAAGGTGGATGGACTCAGCGTACTACTATCCTTCTTAAGGACAGTACCTCCTTTAGAGACCCCATGGTCATACAGAGGACGAGGTACCTAAGGAGATATTTTCTTCGGATAGGTCTTCTCTTTCAACCTGCTGCAAACATGTGTAACTCCTTGTTGGATATGGTCCTAGTTGAGATTTCTCTAGAGGACATTCCGGATAGGATTAAGGCCTTCAGGACGGCCATTTCCTTATTTGTGAATTATGCAGATTTTCATCTTTTCGCTAAGTTGTCAGTTTTCGCGGCTCTTTCTTGAAGACCTCTCTGGCTGTTGGTCCGAGTAGGGATCTATTCATTATTAATCTATCTCCTCAGTGTCTGGGGGGAAGGGTGCGTTCAGCTCTTTTGTAGTTGCGCTTAAGACCTAACTTCCATTGGAATGGTTGTTCCAGTGCCCCCTCCCGAAAGTGGGGCCTTGGATTTTATTCAACCCAATTTGTGTTTCCCAAAGAGGAGGAACCATTTCATCCCATTCTAAACTTAAAGTGTCTCAATAGGTTCCTGAAGGTTCCGTCCTTTAGATGGAGTGTATCCGATCCATTCTTCCATTAATCAGGAGGGTCAATTCTTGACCACGATCGATCTGAAGATTGCATACCTTCATATTCTGATCCTCATTGATAACTTTCAGTTCCTTTGTGTTTCCTTTCTGGACAATCTTTTCCAGTTTGTAGCACAGCCCTTTGGTCTTGCTCTGCACCAAGGATCTTCACAAAGGTCATAGGGACTCTTCTAGCATAGGCCAGAATGCAAGGAATCGGAGTGGCACATTTCCTGGACGTTATATTGGTTCAGCTCCATCTTTTCCGTTAGCAGGAGCTTTCACAGATTCTCTTCTTTGTTTCCTTTGGGACCTTGGGTTGAAGATAAATCTGGGTAAGAGCTAGCTGGTTTCCAACTCCTGAGTGTGTTATCTGGGAGCGATTATCGATTCGTCAGTGATGCAATTTTCCATTACGGAAATCTCAGTTCTATGCTTGTCCCTCAGCGGCTTAATACATGGAGGTAGTGAGCTCATGCTAACTACCATGGATATTATTAATTTTGCTCGCTCCCTCTGCGACCTCTATAACTATGTATACTCAGGCTGTATCAGCGTACATTTCGATCTACCTCTGGGCATCTTCCTGGACTACTAGACGAGGGACTCTCTCTCTTAGTGGCCCTGTCTGTATCTCCTGCCTTAAGGCACGTGCCTTTTGAGTCCATCCTGGGAGATTGTGACTATGGATGCCAGTCTTCATGGCTGGGGAGCGTTCTGGGGTCCCCTGAAGGATCAGGGATTCTGGTCGCTGGAGGAGTCCTTCCCTTCCAATGAATATTCTAGAAGTGAGTGCCGTTTTCGATGCTCTGATGGCATGGCCTCAGCTTAGTTCTATCCGTTTTAGCAGTCGGACAACTTTTCTTCTGTGGCATATATCATTCTCCAAGGGGGAATGAAAAGTTCCCTGGCATTGAGAGGGATGTCTCGTATAATTCAGTGAGCGGAGTCTCACAATTATTGCCAATTCTCATCCTGGAGGTAGAAAATTGGGAAGCAGATTTCTTGAGCAGACAGTCCTTCCACCCCAGGGAATGGACTACCGTCCCTGAGGTGTTCTCCAAGTTACCTCTCAGGTGGGGGGTTCCAGAGATAGACCTCATGGCCTCTCGTCTCAATACCGAGCTGCCATGATCGTGGGATCCTCAAGCAGTGTTGGTGGACGAGTTAGCAGTTCCATGGAAATTCTTTCTTATTTGTCTGTTTCCTCCGTTTTACGCTCCTTCCTAGGGTAATCAATCAGGAACGAGCCTCTGTGATTCAGATTGCTCCAGCATGGTCCTCAGGACCTGGTTTAGGGATTTAGTAAGGATGTCCTCCTCTGTGGCGATTGCCTCTTGGGACGGACCTTCTGCTTCTGGGTCCGTTCCTTTACCATATTCTAGGTTCTCTGAGGTTGACTGCGTGGAGACCGAACACATAGTGCTGTCCAAAGGAGGTCTTTCTGCATGGGTCATTGATACCCCGATCCAGGTTTATAAACCGATTCTCGTCATATCTACCACAAGGTGTGGCATATCTTATCTGGCTTGGTGTGTGGATCAAGGTTTCCCTTGGCACAGGGTGAGGGTTCCTTGGATTCTGTTTTTTCTCCGGGATAGTTTGGAGAAAGGTTTGTCAGCTTGTTCTCTCAAGGATCAGATCTCTGCTCTCTCTGTGTTACTGCACAAGAAGCTAGCTAATTTTCCTGATGTGCAGTCCTTTGTTCAGGCTCTGTTTAAAGTCAGCCCTGTGTTTACATTTTGTTGCTCCTCATTGGAGCCACCTTAATTTTGTTCTTCATGTAATGCAACAGGCTCAGTTTGAGCCTATGGAGCCGATTTATTAACAGTTGGACGAACATGATCCGCTGTAGCAGATCATGTCCGCCCGACATCGCTGAATGCCGACATCATACGCTGTCTGCATTTAACATTGCACAAGCAGTTTTGGTGAACTGCTTGTGCAATGACGCACCCTGCCCCTGAAGGCTCGCGCGGAAACAGGGGCATTCAGGGCCCTTAATAAATCGGCCCCATTGCATTCTGTTGACCTTAAACTTTTCTCTTGGAAAGATTTATTTTTGTTGGCTATTGCTTCTACTCGCAGAGATTTCTGAATCTGCCTTACAGTGTGATCCTCTTATTCCGTTTTGTATGCGGATAAGGCTGTTTTTATGAACTAAGTTAGGTTTTCTTACTACATTTGTCTCTGATTGCCATATAAATTTAGAGATTGTAGTGCCTTCCTTTTGCCCCGATCCTTCCTCTTAGTAGGAACGTTTGCTACACAATCTGGATGTAGTGAGTTTGCCTGCCTTATTTTCCCTCCCTGTTCATTCTGTGTCCTCTCTAGCTTTGGTATTGGATTCCCAACAGAAATGAATGAATTTGGGGACTCTACCTGTCCACAAACCCACCCTATTAATTTTAAGTCTGCGTGTCTCTTTATCTTCTGTCTCTTTATCTTCTGGCACCTCTATACCCCTGGTGTTTCTCCTGCTTTTCCTTTTTTTCCTCGGCTGAATGACTGGGGGAGTAGGGGAAGTGGGAGGGATATTTATAAGCTTTGGCTGGGGTGTTTTTTTCTCCTGATGGCCAGGTGTTGAATTCCCAACCGTAATGAATGAATTTGTGGATTCTCCCTGCCAGGAAAGAAAATAATTTATCAGGTAAGCATCACATTTTGTTTTTCTGTAACATGTCACATTTTGTTAACTAATGCTATGTTATTTTTTCAGACCTTTGGGAGAGTGAGCAGAGACAATGGCTCTCGATTCATCTTCCCAGAGTCAGAACTATGACTATGACTCAATGCAGCCGTATTTCTACTTTGAGGAGGAACAGCAGCAGCACAGCAGATTACAGCCTCCGGCCCCCAGTGAAGAGATCTGGAAGAAGTTTGAGCTCTTTACCACCCCACCAGTTTCTCCCAGTCACAGGTCCAGTCTTTCCAGCCTGGTTTTATCCTCTGAAGACCAGTTAGAGATGGTCACTGAGTTTCTTGGAGGGGATATGGTGAATCCAAGCTTTATACATGAGCCTGATGATGAGACCTCTGCCAATTCCATAATTATACAGGATTGTATGTGGAGTGGCTTCTCTGCAGCAGCCAAGTCGGAGAAAGTGGTCTCTGAAAAGCTGCCATCTTACCAGCTATCCAGGAAGGAGGGCTCCTTGTCTTCACACAACCAGCCTCAGCAGCAGATCCTGCAGAAGACTCACTCTGGCCATGAGAGTCCAGTAAGGTCCAGTCATAGCCACCTGCAGGACCTTAGTTCTGGCTGTATTGATCCATCTGTGGGTTTTCCATGTCCAGTCAGTGCAACAATCTCAAAAGCCAACCCAACCCACCTGGTCAAAGATTTAACCATGGACACTCCACCCATCAGAAGTGACAGCAATAGCAGTACTCCACCCATCAGCAGTGACCGCAATAGCAGTACTCCACCCATCAGCACTGACTGCAATAGCAGTACTCCACCAGTCAGCAGTGACCGCAATAGCAGTACTCCACCCGTCAGCAGTGACTGCAATAGCAGTACTCCACCCGTCAGCAGTGACTGCAATAGCAGTACTCCACCCGTCAGCAGTGACTGCAATAGCAGTACTCCACCCGTCAGCAGTGACTGCAATAGCAGTACTCCACCCGTCAGCAGTGACCGCAATAGCAGTACTCCACCCGTCAGCAGTGACTGCAATAGCAGTACTCCACCCGTCAGCAGTGACTGCAATAGCAGTACTCCACCCATCAGCAGTGACCGCAATAGCAGTACTCCACCCGTCAGCAGTGACCGCAATAGCAGTACTCCACCCATCAGCAGTGACTGCAATAGCAGTACTCCACCCATCAGCAGTGACCGCAATAGCAGTACTCCACCCGTCAGCAGTGACCGCAATAGCAGTACTCCACCCATCAGCAGTGACCGCAATAGCAGTACTCCACCCGTCAGCAGTGACTGCAATAGCAGTACTCCACCCATCAGCAGTGACCGCAATAGCAGTACTCCACCCGTCAGCAGTGACCGCAATAGCAGTACTCCACCCATCAGCAGTGACCGCAATAGCAGTACTCCACCCATCAGCAGTGACCGCAATAGCAGTACTCCACTCATCAGCAGTGACATCAATAGCAGTACTCCACCCATCAGCAGTAGCAGTACTCCACCCATCAGTGACATCAATAGCAGTACTCCATTCATCAGCAGTGACCGCAATAGCAGTACTCTACCCATCAGCAGTGACCGCAATAGCAGTACTCCACCCATCAGCAGTGACCGCAATAGCAGTACTCCACCCATCAGCAGTGACATCAATAGCAGTACTCCACCCATCAGCAGTGACCGCAATAGCAGTACTCCACCCATCAGCAGTGACCGCAATAGCAGTACTCCACCCATTAGCAGTGACCGCAATAGCAGTACTCCACCCATCAGCAGTAACATCAATAGCAGTACTCCACCCATCAGCAGTGACCGCAATAGCAGTACTCCACCCATCAGCAGTGACTGCAATAGCAGTACTACACCCATCAGCAGTGACATCAATAGCAGTACTCCACCCATCAGCAGTGACCGCAATAGCAGTACTCCACCTATCAGCAGTGACATCAATAGCAGTACTCCACCCATCAGCAGTGACCACAATAGCAGTACTCCACCCATCATCAGTGACCGCAATAGCAGTACTCCATCCATCAGCAGTGACCGCAATAGCAGTACTCCACCCATCAGCAGTAACATCAATAGCAGTACTCCACCCATCAGCAGTAGCAGTACTCCACCCATCAGCAGTAACATCAATAGCAGTACTCCACCCATCAGCAGTAACATCAATAGCAGTACTCCACCCATCAGCAGTGACTCCGGTGAGTACTTCTGAGAATCACTCGTGGTTGTCTTGTTAGAGCTAACAGTTATGTGCAAGAGCGAAAAGGGGTTTGAGCGCGTCAGGTTTATTGCTCATTCGTAAACATGAATGAGTGAGCAATTTAAGATAGAATAATTACTGCAACCTGGTACCGCTCTCGTTAACTGTTTCACAAAACAAAAAAGTGTCACAAACCATATGAAAAATAAATTACAACGTACATTTACATTTATAATAACACTGTCTAATAAAAATGATTTAAAACAATATACTACAAAAAAGTTATAATGGCTCAAAGATATGAGGTCTCGGGAATTAGAAAAAAAAGGCTGCACATAAATAAACATTGCTAAATACGTATTTGTATGTGTATTTCTTTTGTATTTCTTTTTTAAGACACAATGAGTCCATGGATCATCATAATTACTAATGGGATATTCACCTCCTGGTCAGCAGGAGGAGGCAAAGAGCACCACAGCAGAGCTGTTAAATAGCTCCTCCTGTCCCTCCCACTCCAGTCATTCTCTTGGCCTACGTTAGTGATAGGAAGTGGCAAAGTGAGGTGTTAGATTAGATTCTTCAATCAAGAGTTTATTATTTTTAAAGTAGTGCCAGAGTCTGCTACTTTATTCTAGGGTGTAGCCGTAGTCCATATCAGTCTCTACAGTAGAGCTTTTGGTGGCTTTAGAGCAATGGGAACTTGTGGGACATAATTCTCACTGCGCCTCCCATACATTTATGCTGCCCTTATCCTGATAGCCTAAGCACATTTAACTCAGGCTTAATTTATTCCACAGGGCTATGGGAGGGAAAAGACCTCCTAAACTTGCTGAGCTGCCCTGCTCGGGCAGATTTTAAAGGTAAGTGCCAACTTTTTATTCTGGGTCTGGGAACCTCAGAGGAAGTGGAGCACTTGATTGAGATATATCTCTTTTATAAGGACGTTAACCTCCTAGTATTATATAGGGTAGGGGATCCTACGACAGCACAGTTTTTTTGGCAGGCACTGGGGCTAAAGAGATTTAATGTGGAAGGAATCAATCACTTGGGACACTGTAATAATGGTCTCAGAAAATAGTGTTTGGGTCACTCTTTTGGGCTCTGGAGCTACCTGACATGCGGTAGCATACTCGTTTCCAATTTTTCACATTGAGTACTAATGTTTGGGTCACTCTTTTGGGCTCTGGAGCTGCCTGAGATGCGGTGGCATGCTCCTCCCCAATTTGTCACTTTGTGTGCTAGTGTTTGGGTCGCTCTTTTGGGCTCTGGAACTGTCTGACATGCGGTGGCATGCTCATCCCCAGTTTGTCACATTGCGTACTGGTTGATCTAGCTCCCGGTGACCTATCTATAAAATATTAATGGTGACCGGGAGTCTGATTGCTGTGACGCCCACGATGGGCGGAGTTGCTTTTGGTGCCGTTTTTTGGCTTGCATTTCCTCTATCCCTGGGCACAGTCAATAAGGGTGCCGGGAGATGGAGTGTTGTCACGCCCACGAGGGGCGGAGCTATGTCGGGACTGTGTTGGATTGCGCTCTTCACCTCCATTATTATATCGGAGGGCAGAGCATCTAACACAGCCTTTTAGTGTATTTAGTGTTGTTATTTCTTCAAAGCACTATGAAATGTACAGTGTCAGACTTGTTATGTATATTGTTTATCTATGGAACAATAAACAGTTTGAAATGCATTCTCTGAGGTGCTAAATGAGTCTTATGACATTTATACTTTGGGCAGATGGGCTCCTCAGCACAATTTCTGAGGTTTTTCAGTAGGTCCTGCAATTTTGTTTACTACTCTGTTTCAATCCTGCATGCATAAAGAAAGAGTGTCAGTTTGAAATTTAAAGAGACAGTAACGTTTTTTTTTATCTGTCAATTTTATTAAAAGAACTTCAGTTGTTTGTTTATTTCATCCTTTGTGACTTAGGATGGAACAAAGGCACACAAAAAATAATGCTCCTTCTAAGGCAATGGCTGTTTAGGAGCCGGTTGACATTGGTCAATCTATGCCACAAATTTCTCCTATAGTGTCCCACAACATTTTATGGCCCACATGCAGTGCCCTGCGCTTCCTTTCACACTCCATGGAGTTGCGATGCATTATATGTTTTTCTCAAGAGGTAGAACACATTTCTAGAGAAAATTGATTTATTCAGTAGATCAAAATCTCCGGTGGCTTGGTGGGTAAGCAAGCAACCTACCAGATGTAGGGCTAGCAGTTTGAATCCAGCCGCTGTTGCCAGGTTTTATCCGAATGGTTCCTCGTTACTGAAGGAGGAAGATACTTCAGGATTATCTGAGAGGGAATTATCAGACTCAGATGAATAATATCTTTATTCAATCCTGAGATTGTTTTTCTCTCAGTTTTATTTGTAGTTTGTACACCTCCATTTGTTACTTTGGGAGGTTTTAGCTGCCTGAACGACACTACTGGTGTAACCTACCTAAACATCCAGTAGGTTCTAAGGCCACATTCCCTATATTTTAAAGGGATGTTTCCCATAGCCGACTCTGCTAAAGAGTAGTTTCCAGCTTAGCTAAGAAAACTACTAAACCCTTAGAGGATAGTTGGGAAAGGGATGTATACCAGGGCTTACAATGGCATCCAGCTGGGTACTTTGTTACCATCACTAGTGCAACAGCATATGGTTTGATGCGTTGTCTGATGTTCCTAAGTCAGAGACTCCCCTGGATAAAATCCTGGATAGGAAGAAAGTTTTCAACTTGGCTATTTCCTTTATTTCAAATTCTTGCTTTCAAGTTATTAAACAGGGAGCATAGGTTTCTCTGTTACATATCACAGAGCATTATGGTTAGAGCCTTGTTCTACGGAATGCTCTAAGTATAAGTTTTTAGTGATTCCTTACAAGGGGAAGACCTTGTTGGGACCTGGCTTGAGGGAATTAATCTCTTGAAATTCAGAGAATAAAAAAAAAAAAAGATCTAGATGGTCTGCTGTTGACTCAAAGACAGCATGGTGGATATGCCCCGATCCGGGTTCGTATATTTTGTATGGGGCAGACGTTTCGCTCAAGCTTGAGTTCAAGATGTTCAGAATTCCTGGACAATAGAAAGTAGTGTCCCAGGGATACAATTAGAGTTCAATAATTTTCCTCCCAGAGGCAGGTTTTCTGCTTTTAAGATTATCTGCAGATTGCACAAAGGGTGAGGCGTTCTTACTTTACGTAGGAGACCTCTCAGACCTGGGAATGATTGTTCCTGTTCCAATGCAGGTACAGGGTCTGGGTTTCGTATCCCAATCGGGTTGTGGTTCCCACAAAAGAGGATACTTGCAGACCACTTTTGAGAATCTTACGAGTCTAATCAAGATTTTATGTATTCTGTCCTTCAAGATGGAAGCTATTCGTTCGTTTTTTTTTCCCTTGATCCATGAGGGTCAATTTATGACAACAGTGGGGACAGATAGCTCAGCATGCTAGGGCATTGGGGATGAGCTCTGTAGCAACCCAAGGGTTGCAGTTTCGATCCCTGGTGAGGTCCGCTCAGCCTTTCCTCCTTTCAAGGTCTATAATATGAGCAGCGCCTTGAGACCCTTTCGGGTGATTAGTAGCGCTTTTCAAGTACCCAATACATTTAAACATTGACTTTAAGTTTGGGACGTGTGCCATTCATAAGAATCGTCTCAGTTCTAAGGTTTGCCTTCGGTCTTGCAACAGCTCTCAGAATTTTCAGGCTCTGGGATCGCTGTTGGCGGTGCTTTGGTTTCGGGGCATTGCAGATCCCTTCTGTTGTAGCTTAGGGGATAGCATGCCGAATTCAGACTTGCAAGGTTGCAGGTTCAAATCCATGTTTTTTTGGAGCCCTATATGGAAGACATCCTAGTCCAGGCACCATCCTTACAGCAAGTAAGATTTCACACGATCATGGTGTTATCCTTCCCGCGATTTCACGGGTGGAAGGTATATTTGGAAAAGTGTTCCTCAGTCCTATGCACAAGGGTAACTTCTGGGAAATTTAATGGATTACATTTCAATTAAGTTTTTTTCTGAAAGGATATCAGAAAATCAGAAATTATCGATAATTATCTTATCATTCAGTCCACTCCTCGGACTTCTGTGGCTCAGTGTGTGGAGTTAATCGAGCTGATAGTGGCGGAAATCCTCATCCCGTTTGCTCGGTCCCATCTCAGACCCCTGCAGTTAAGCATGCTCAGGCAATGTATCGGAGATTATACCGATTTGTCTCCTCAAATACTTCTGAAGGGCTCTCTAAGGGCTTAGGGGGGGGTTTGGACTCAACCAGAGTCTGTTTTTCATAGAGACATCTGGAGCTGAGAGCGATCTTCAATGTATTGGATCTCATGTCATTTTGACAGAATGCCAAGCTCCCGAGATATGGGTCAAGGTCCAGGGATCCCCAGATGGAACTGATAGATGTTCTGGCGGTTCCTTGATCCTTCAGCCTTGCATACCTATTTCCTCCGTTTGCGCTTCTTCCTCGGTTCATTGCTCGGATCAAGCAGGAGAGGGCATCGGTGAACCTCATTGCTCCTGCTTGGCCTCGCAGGATTTGGTATGCAGATCTGGTGGACATCTTTGCCACCTTGGAGACTTCCGTTGAGAAAAGACCTTTTAATTCAAGGGCCTTTCACCAAAATCTAGTTTCTCTGAAGCTGACTGCTTGGAGATTGAACGCTTAATTTTATCCAAGCAAGGTTTTTCTGTCTCGGTCATAGAGACCATGATTCAGGCTAGCAAGCCTGTAACTAGAAAGATTTACCATAAGATATGGCGTCATTTTCTCTTAGGATTCCTAGGATTTTGTCTTTTCTCCAAGAAGGTTTGGAGAAAGGTTTATCGACTAGTTCCCTAAAGGGTCAAATCTCTGCATTATCCTTTTTGTTTCACAAACGTCTGTCAGATGTTCCGGATGTACAATCATTTTGTCAGGCTTTGGTCAGGATCCGGCCTGTGTTCAATCCATTAACTCCTCCAAGGAGTCTGAATTTAGTTCTTAAACTTCTTCAAGGGGCTCCATTTGAGCCTATGCATTTCTTATATATTACGTTGTTATCTTGGAAAGTTTTATTTCTTGTTGCTATTTCTTATGCTTGTAGAGAGTCAGAGCTCTCGGCATTGCAGTATGAGTCTTCTTACCTTATTTTCCATTCAGATAAGGTAGTTTTATGTACTACATTAGGATTTCTTCCTACGGTTACTTCTGATCGGAACATTAATCAGAAGATTGTTGTTCCTTCCTTGTGTCCTAATCCTTCTTCTCAGAAGTAACAAATCTGTACAATCTGGACGTGGTCCGTGCCTTAAAGTTTTCTCCTGCAGGCGTCTAAGGATTTTCGTCAGTCTTTTCTTGTGGTTTTCCCAGGAAAACGTAAGGGACTGAAAGCTACGACTACTTCTCTTTGTTTTTGACTGAAGAGTATATCCAGTGAGGTAGCTCAGTTGATTACATGCCCTGACTACAAAAGCCTGTCCAAAGGTCCCGGCTGGGCCGACTCAGCTCTTCATCCTTCCAAGGTTGATAAAACGAGTGCCATTACTGGTCCGCAGTCTCCAGAGAGAGTTACGGCTCATTCCATAAGGTCTGTTGCTTCCTCATGGCCATTCACAAAGGAAGTTTCTGTGGAACAGGTTTGCAAGGAGGCAACTTGGTCCTCTCTTTTCACTCTTTTCAAAGTTCTTTAAAATTGATACTTTTATTTTGGCTGAGACCGCTTTTGAGAGAAAGGTTCTTCAAGCAGTGGTGCCTTTCGTTTAGGTTACCTGTCTTGTCCCTCCCGTATCATCTGTGTACTCTAGCTTGGGTATTGAATCCCATTAGTAATTATGATGATCCGTGGACTCATCGTGTCTTAAAAAAGAAAAGAAAATTTATGCTTACCTGATAAATTTATTTCTTTTTTGACACGATGAGTCCACGGCCCGCCCTGTTCTTTTAGACAGGTTGTGGGTTATTGTAAACTTCAGACACCTCTGCACCTTGGCTTTTCCTTTCTCTTCCTAACTTCGGTTGAATGCCTGAAGTGGGAGGGAAGGGAGGAGCTATTTAACAGCTCTGCTGGGGTGCTCTTTGCCTCCTCCTGCTGACCAGGAGGTGAATATCCCATTAGTAATTATGATGATCCATGGACTCATCGTGTCAAAAAAGAAATACATTTATCAGGTAAGCATAAATTTTCTTTTATATGTTTGTATATATGTGTACATATAATATATTTATGTGTGTATACAGTATATGTATTTACAGTCATAAATACATATATAAAAACATTAATATATATTTACACACACATATATATATATAAGTGCTAGGGCTGCAACTAACGATTATTTCCATAATCGATTTTTATTTGACTAATCGGATAAAAAAAACAATCAATAATTTTTTCCTGTATTTAAAATAAAATATTCAAACTTAGTGTTACAAATATAAAACTTCAGACTAAAACTTTACATTAACACAACTGTTTGTTCAATTTGTAAGCAGCAGAGCACATTTTTATAATTAAGCAAAACAAAACCACAAACTTTTTTTAAAAGAGGTAGAACTTTTTATTGTTTATAACATTCTGTTATTCATTTTTTTGGAAACTTTGCATTGAAATGCAAAAATGTTAACATGTCTACATGCTTCTGGCTGTGGCTGAATCTTTTTTTGCAAGCTATTTTGCCTGTAGCAGAGAAGAGACGCTTAGATGGTGTTGAGGTGCCTGAGATATATAAGTAGAGTTTTGCAAAGGTGGGATATTTATCTTTGTGAGCTTGAAATGCCGTGTTTCAGACTCGCCAGAAACACAAGTTATGAAGCAGCGGTCTAAAGACCGCTGTTCCATAACCCTGTCCGCCTGCTCTGAGCAGGCGGACAGGAATCGTCGGAAATTAACTCGATCGAGTACGATCGGGTTGATTGACACCCCCCTGCTGGCGGCCGATTGGCCGCGAGTCAGCAGGGGGTGGCGTTGCACCAGCAGCTCTTGTGAGATGCTGGTGTAATGTTAAATGCAGAGAGCGTATTGCTCTCCGCATTTAGCGAGGGTTTGCGGACCTGATCCGCACTGTCAGATCAGGTCCGCAAGACCTATGATAAATAGAGGCCTATGTATCAATAACAGGACAAAGCCTTGCACATTTATCTATACAGCATGCAATCAGCTAATAGTGCACATCACTTCAAATAACTCCCATCAATCTAGGCGTAAATAACAAGCTCGGCACTATATCATGCGAAGCCTAGTCCCAAATCACTTGATTAATATAAACAATCCGTATGATGACTCCTACTGTCTGTGGGTTGCGCATAAGCCAGGAGTAGTTGTAAACTTTAAAAAAACTTATACTGCCTGGAAGAAAGGGAAAAGTAAACATCTGTTGACGTCCTTTAGGCTAAGAACATAACTATAAACTAAAATACCATGTGCAGGAGCTTATTGGAGTGAAGCAGATGGTGCTGTGCACAGACCAACTAATCGCAAACCAACTAATCGATTATGAGATTCGTTGACAACTATTTTCATAATCGATTATATTGATTAGTTGTTGCAGCTCTAATAAGTGCATTATATCCCTTTGCCAATAAAGGGACAGTCAACACAAAAGTTGTTATTGTATAAAAAGATAGATAACGCCTTTACTACCCATTGGTTATATTAATATACTTTATAACATTTAAACCTCTACATTCTGCCTATTTCTAAGTCCCTAAACACAGCCCCATGATCACATGCTTTTGTATTAGCTTTTCACAACAGGAGATTGCTAGTTCATGTGAGCATATAGATAACATTGTGCTGACGCCAGTGGATAAAAACACAGCACTAATTGGCTTAAATGCAAGTCAATAGATAAAGTTATGTGATCAGGGGGCTGTCAGAAGATGCTTAGATACAAGGTAATCACAGAGGTAAAGAGGGTATTAATATAACAGTGTTTTCTGTGCAAAACCGGGGAATGAGTAATAAAGGGATTATCTAGATTTTAAAACAATAAAAAATTGAGTTGACTGTCCCTTTAAGCAGATACAAATATGATAAAACATATTAAATAAAGATTTTAACAATGTATTTACTGTAAATATTTGACATTAGCTAATGTGAATAGGCTATGTTGTATGCGTGATGGGTGTTTGTTTTTCCAACAATTTTTTTTTCCATCGACTTCTATGGGGAATGCGAAAATGCGATGGAGTTTGTGCGATCTCTGGTGTTAGACTTTTTTCTCTATTGATCTCTATGGGGGAATACATGCACGCGCACGCAAAAACTCAAGTTAGGTTTTTCGCACTATTCGTGTTTATGCTAGCGCAAAATTATTATTTTTTTAAAACTTTAAAACTTGTAATACAACCTGACAAGCGCAAAAATTAAAATCCTAGCTGAGTTTTCGCTTACACAAAAAAAAAAAGTGTCACTTATAATCTAGCCCTTGGTGTATGAAATGCCCTTTCAGCTGTACAGACATGAATTTGTCACATTCAGTTCCTTAAACGCTCGGCTGCTAGTTTCATACAGCAGTAATGAATTATTTTCATGCTTTCTAAGACTATGGCCTCTAGTTATCAAAGTCTGGCGGACCTGATCCGACAGTGCGGATCAAGTCTGCCAGACTTCGCTGAATACGGCGAGCAATACGCTCGCCGTATTCAGCATTTCACCAGCAGCTCACAAGAGCTGCTGGTGCAACGCCGCCCCCTGCTGACTCACGGCCAATCGGCCGCCAGCAGGGGGGTGTCAATCAACCCGATCGTACTAGATCGGGTTGATTTGCGTCGATGTCTGTCCGCCTGCACAGAGCAGGCGGACAGGTTACGGAGCAGCGGTCTTTGTGACCGCTGCTTCATAACTGTTGTTTCTGGCGAGCCCCATAATATCTATATATACAGTATATATCTATATGTGTTTACATGTGTATTTACAGACATAAATACATATGTGTGTGTATATATATATATATATATATATATAGTAGCAAGTGGTGAAGGATCCAAACGGATGGGTTCCGTATCCAGCAAAAACTTCACACAGCAGGAATTTTTAATCCGTTTAATGTGTAAATAACCAAACGTTTCAGCCCTCACATGGGCTTTTGTCAATGGTAAACCTAAGCCAGGACAGACATAACACATACAGCTACCCTCCACCCTTAAATACCCACCTCCTTTAAGTCATAGCCAATCAGGACGCCCGAGTGGTAAACACCCACAAGTAATGAGCAACTGCAAACAGCTGCAGAGACAAGATGCATCACCTGGAAACGGGTCAGCCGGCTCCACCCCAAGCATGTCATGCATAAACAAATGAGACAACGAGCAAAGCGCATCACTGAGTAATGCAAGCAAACACGGGAGATGTGAGCGGTACCACAAGCGGCGAATACTGACAGGGGCCAACATGACAGCAACCATAAGCACCCAAAACAATAACAGTGTAAATAAGGAGAACATAGTTACAGGGGCTCAATTAAACCAATTAATATAAATCTAGAAGCGCGGGTAGCACCCTCTATACTCAGAGGTATCAAGGTGACAGACCCACAAAAATAGATGACACCCCAGCATATCAAAAACGATATATGCAAGAACATAGTGTGTATTACTTAATACATATCAACTATGCAAAGGGACCAATACCGGCCACATTGTTAGAAGGGGAGTAAGAAAAAGACACATCATATAACAAACAGACACAGATAAAAAAATTCATCTGGTCTTATAGCAGCAGCCAAAGTCAATGTTTTTGTTTAGTCCACAGGGGGTAACCGTGTCAAGGTTGAATATCCAACGTGCTTCCAGTTGTAGTAGTCTCTGTCCTCTGTCACCCCCCTGTTAGAGCGGGGTACATGATCAATCTGGATGGTGCGAAGTGATGCAATTGGGTGTCCAGCATTTAGAAAATGACGTGCCACCGGCTGGTCCGAACGTCCCTTGTCAAGAAAAACAGAGAAACTGAAAAGCAGAGGGGCGCTTACGTTCCTGGGTTAAGTCTGTGAGCTGTAAAAAAGCCGGTTGCTCTGTTGAGCAGGAAGTAGATCCACTGTAATAGCGTGTTGCAGGTGTCAGTGATAGTCTGCTTCCTGTGTCACTGTAGTGATGAGCGCTGCCTGAGACAAAGGGGGGTGTATTCTCCAAACACCTCCAGCAGGTAGTAGTCTGTGAAAAGAAAGCAAAGACAGGCGCAGCCCAATTCAAGTGTAGTATTCTTTAATTCAGTGTAAGTGCACACATACAAATGGCTACTTACAAGAGGCACAAATAAAATCTGCATATAAAGGTATCTTTACATCCAAACTGTGTTATGATATAACATACAGCTATGAAACAAACTCTACGCGTTTCGTCTGAGGACGCCCAGACTTTCTCAAGAGATGAAAAATTAGAAGTGTTGCAAGCATGGTGCCTACCGGCTTTATAAAAGGGACCATTAATTGCATGATTAGTTACCAGCCAGTCAGAGTGTGGTGATACTGATTGGCAGGTGAGCTTGTTAAAGCTTTGCATTATTGTACATAAAGTTCAGTCACTTGGCATTTAGAGGTATACTCCCAGGGAGATGTAGCAGCCCCAAAGGACTAGGAAAAAGTTAGTGTAGAAAAACAGAGAAACTGAAAAGCAGAGGGGCGCTTACGTTCCTGGGTTAAGTCTGTGAGCTGTAAAAAAGCCGGTTGCTCTGTTGAGCAGGAAGTAGATCCACTGTAATAGCGTGTTGCAGGTGTCCACTGTAATAGCGTGTTGCAACACTTCTAATTTTTCATCTCTTGAGAAAGTCTGGGCGTCCTCAGACGAAACGCGTAGAGTTTGTTTCATAGCTGTATGTTATATCATAACACAGTTTGGATGTAAAGATACCTTTATATGCAGATTTTATTTGTGCCTCTTGTAAGTAGCCATTTGTATGTGTGCACTTACACTGAATTAAAGAATACTACACTTGAATTGGGCTGCGCCTGTCTTTGCTTTCTAGTCCCTTGTCAAGAGCCTGCCTTATAGCAGACTTATGGTTAGCAAATCTTTCCCTGAAGGATGTCACGTCTTTCCAATATAATACATGGAGCACGGACAGATAAAGGCGTAAATGACAAAGTCAGACGTACATGTTAGCCTGTGGTTAATCTTAAACCGCTTATTGGTGTGAGGGTGTTGGAATGAATTCCCAATGATGAGGCTATTGCATGTCACACAGTTGCCACACCTGTAACATCCCGGCTTACCCTTGGGTAGCCAACCTTGTCTTGCATAACAATGCACTGGATCATTAAGTACTAGCAAATCTCGTAAATTGCTAGCCCTCTTATACACCATCCGTGGTGTTGGAGCATCTGGAAATGGTAGACTGGAATCCTTGGACAGCATCAGCCAATTTTTCTTGATGGTGGCACTCATTAATTCAGACCCAGGAGTATAAGTGGTGAGGAAATTCAACTGATCACGGGTCTCAGTAGTAGTCTTTCTGGCGATCACTGCATCCTGTGTCCATTCGCTGGCTTTCTGACGTTGTTGTTCAATCAGAGACAACGGATACCCCCGTTTGAGAAATCTTTGGGACATCTCTTCAAGTTGTGATACTTTGCGTGTGTCATCCGTATTATTGCGAACCACCCACAGGAGCTGCGAGGAACTCACCCCATCTTTTTGAAACCTAGGATGAAAGCTGCTGTAATGGAGTATGGAGTTCCTATCAGTCTCTTTCTTGTATAGGGTAGTATGTAGTGTATTTACACCCTCCGTCTCACTTTAAAAATCTCCAAGTCAAGGAAATGTATGCAGTCAGTGCTTTGTTCCATTTTGAACCGAATAGTCGAGTCAAGTTTATTGAGATCATTCACCCAATCAGACAGAGAGTCAGGAGTACTACTCCAGATCAAAAACACATCGTCTATATACTGACGGTAAAATTTAAGTGGCAACTGTTTCGGCAAAATGTATTGATGCTCGTACATAGCCATGTAAATGTTGGCGTAGGATGGGGCCATATTAGACCCCATCGCCGTGCCCATGGTTTGAAGATAGTAAGACTCTTCAAAACGAAAAAAGTTTTTTCCAAACAAAATTCTATGAGATGTAGTAAGAACTCAATAGGGGGGCCCACATAGTGGGTGTTGTTAATGAGGGCTTGTCTAATCATGGCTATCCCATGTGCATGGGGAATGACCGTATACAAGCTCACTACGTCCATGGTTACCAAAATGTCAGTGGGGTTAATACCATCAATGTTTCTCAACAAGTTGATCAATTCAAATGAATCTTTAAGGTGCGCTTGGGTATTCTGAACCACAGGCTGTAAATAGAAATATACAAATTCAGCCAACGGCTGTAACAATGACCGTAAAAGGGTCTCACCAGCACCAAAAATGCTACTACACAAGCTCCTAGTTGCAAGATCTCTCAACCAGATCTCAAATAGGAAACAATATTTGGCTATGAGGAGCGCTTAAACAACCCCCAGAGGGGTTCTTAGCTAAAGGTAGAGTCAGCAGGAAAACTAAAAATGGAGATAGGAAATGACTTATATATAAAAACAATAGGTTTATTCAGACTCCTAAACATACAATGTTCTAAATCCTAACTTACAATGGTACATACAACCTAAAATCTTTAAAACTTCTAAAAATTCCCTTTAAGTAAAATAGTATATAAAACAGAATATAAAACTTATTGTTTTTATATATGTCATTTCCTATCTCCATTTTTAGTTTTCCTGCTGACTCTACCTTTAGCTAAGAGCTCCACATAGCTGTAACAATGACCCCCCTTGCCGACACAATTGGTCTGCCAATTCGGGGGGTTATCCAATGACTTGTGGATATTGGGAAGTAAGTACAGGATCAGGCAGATCGGGTAATCCACAGTAAGGTAACCTTGTGCGTCCTCATCAATGACACTAGCCTGATAGGCCAAATTAAGAAATTCATCAATTTCTTTTTTGTACATTCAGGTGGGATTCATGTGAAGTTTACGGTAGGTAGTGGTATCAAGTAATTGTCTCATAGCCTCAATTTTATATTGGGAGTAATCCAAAATTACGGTGGCTCCTCCCTTGTCCGCAGGCCTAATCACTATACCACTGTCAGTCGACAGAGACTTAATAGCTAGCCTTTCAGCTTTAGTCAGATTGTCCCTATAACGTCGTAGGGACTGGTGTAGCTCTGAGATGGAGGAAGTACAGATGTGGTGAAATGTTTTAATAGATGAGTGTGTATTGGGAGGTTCAAAGGTGCTTGCAGCCTTAAAAGGTGTATGTGCATACTCACCTTTATCCTTAAAGAAATCTCTAAGTTTAAGTTGTCTTTGAAAATGTCCCATATCCACACACAAATCAAATAAATCACACTTGGGGGTAGGTACAAAGGATAAGCCTTTGTTGAGTACACTAATATTGTCAGTAGTGAGAGGGCGTGAGCTGAGGTTATACACTATTGTTTTGTTTTCTTTTGATTCTTTCTTTTGGTTAATATGTGTGTATGTGTGTGTGTATGTAAGTGTGTGTGTGTTAATATGTGTGTATGTGTGTGTGTGTTAATGTGTGTGTATACGTGTGTGTGTGTTAGTGTGTGTGTAATAATATGTGTGTGTATTAATATGTGTGTGTGTTAATATGTGTTTGTTAATATATGTGTGTGTGTATGTTTGTGTGTGTTAATATGTGTGTGTGTGTGTGTGTATGTATGTGTGCATTAATATGTGTATCTATGTGTGTGTGTGTATATGTGTGTGTGTTTGTATGTGTGTGTATGTATGTGTCATGAGCGCTTCCGTTCATCGCCGTGTCGCCGCGGCTCCCGGAACTCCTCTGTGTCTCTGACGTCATGTTGCTTAGCAACATGACGCTTTCTCTCACACCCCTCTGATGACGGTTACGCTCCTGCCCTTTAAATCTCGGCGGGAGATCTGAATCTGGGCCCGTTTGTTTGTTTCCCTGGATTGTGAGTACCATATCAGTTTTATTCTTCTGTGTACCGACTTCTGCCTGCCTGACCAAGCCTCTTGCCTAATCCCTACTTGCTGATATTTGGACATTGACTTCTGCCTGCCTGACCTTGCCTGTAGCTATTACCCTTTTGCTGACACTTGGATGCCGACTTCTGCTTGCCTGACCCTGTCTTTTGCCTATACCTTTTGCTGATATTTGGATGCCGACTTCTGCCTGCCTGACCTTGCTTTGGCCTTTACCTTTAAACCTATTCTTTGTTAAACAAGACCTGCTTAAAGGGACATTTTACTTTTACAAGCTGCAAAAGAGAACTTTGCCTTTCTGTTTGTTATACACCTGCTTAAAAGGGACATTTACTTTTACAAGCTGCAAAAGAGAACTTTGCCTTTCTGTTTGTTATACACCTGCTTAAAAGGGACATTTACTTTTACAAGCTGCAAAAGAGAACTTTGCCTTTCTGTTTGTTATAAACCTGCTTAAAGGGACATTATACTTTTACAAGCTGCAAAAGAGAACTTTGCCTTTCTGTTTGTTATACACCTGCTTAAAAGGGACATTTACTTTTACAAGCTGCAAAAGAGAACTTTGCCTTTCTGTTTGTTATAAACCTGCTTAAAGGGACATTATACTTTTACAAGCTGCAAAAGAGAACTTTTCCTTTGTTTTACAAGCCTGCTAAAGAGGACCTTTTTCAGAAGCTTCAAAGTAAGAGCATTTCCTTTTTGTTCTTTGTACTACTTAAAGGGACGTTTTATCCTTTGTGGCTTTCCTGCATTCTGGAACAATATTCATTTTTGTTATCTTCTAATCTGCTTCCTGAGTGGGTCACGTCCTGGATATTTCTCAGTGTGCTAGCGTGTGCTTTCAATTCACGCTAGCAGTTGGGTTACATCCCGGATTGATTCCAGAGCGGCTGACATTACAAACGGGCCATAAAAATGGACCCCACTGAATTATCTATGGCCGTGGCTCACCAGGGACAGCTCTTGGGTTCTCATGCCACTCACTTGCAGTCTCTGGACACTAAACTTGATCAAATTACTGCTCTATTACAAAATTTGGTTGCTACCGCACCTCCCAATCCTAATCCCAATCCAAATCCGATTGAGGCATTACCTCCTCCGATTCCTAACAATCAGTCTCAGGTACAACTAAGTCCCAGGATTCCTCTTCCGGATAAATATGATGGGAATCCTGAAGAATGTAGAGGCTTTTTGAATCAATGCCGTCTTCATTTCCGAAATAGCCCTACTCTCTTTGCTACTGCCTCTTCTAGAATCACGTTTCTTATTTCCTTAATGAAAGGAAAAGCCTTGGCTTGGGTGTCACCTTTGCTAGAAAAGAATGATCCTATACTGTTGGATGTTGATACATTTCTATCTACATTCTCAAACGTATTCGATAAACCTGGAAGGTCATCCGCTGCTGAAGCAACTCTCCTGGATTTACGTCAAGGAAATCAACCAGTCTCTCAATATGCAATTGAGTTCCGCACCCTTGCCTCTGAAACCACTTGGAATCAGGGAGCACTCAGAGCCGCTTTCCGTAAAGGACTTTCTGAGCGTCTCAAGGATGAATTGGTGTATCGTGAACTTCCAGAGTCCTTAGAAGCCTTAATAAATCTCTGTATCTGTCTCGACGCCAGGTTTCGTGAACGCCAACAAGAAAAGGATAGAACACAGAGGACTGCCACTCGAACTCCTTTTCGTTTAGCTCCTCGTTTTTCTAGTCCAGTCACTCCAGCCTCTCCTACTACTGATCAGGCTGAACCCATGGAAGTAGGAAGTATAAAATTAACTGAGACTGAACGCTTAAGAAGACGGACTCTTGGCTTATGTCTGTACTGTGGCCTTAAAGGACATTTATTAAGGGATTGTCCTACTAGGCCAGTAAAAGCCAGGGCTTAACTCTAGTCCAGGGAACTGAGTTAAGCCAAAATAGTGGTCATTCCCTATACAAGAAACTCTTTGTTCCAGTAACTCTTCTAATTGGACAAAAGAAGATCTATACCCAAGCCCTAATTGATTCTGGTGCTGGAGGTGTGTTCATTGACTCTACATTTGTTTCTACTCATTCTATACCCTTACTAAAGAAGGAGTATTCCATTTCAGTCTCTACGGTCAGTGGAGATCCTTTGGGTTCTGGATACATTCAGTTTTCTACTCAACCCTTAATCCTCACCGTAGGAATACTTCATTCTGAGACAATTTGTTTCGATGTCATTCCCACTCCGCAATTTCCCATTATCTTGGGATTACCCTGGCTCCAGATTCACAATCCCATTTTTTCTTGGACTTTCGGTGAACTCACTTCCTGGGGATCTACATGCCAGACTAAATGTCTTCAAGAGATTACTAAGTTACCACTCACTATTGCTCTCACAGTTGAAACTCCGGAATCCTTACCTATGCATTACCATGACTTTGTGGATGTCTTCTCCAAAAAAGAAGCGGAACGTCTTCCTCCTCATCGCCCTTTTGATTGTCCCATTGACCTCCTTCCTGGGGCTGCCTATCCTCGAGGCAAAACATATCCACTTTCTAAACCAGAAAACATGGCTCTGGAAGAATATATAAAAGACAATCTGGCTAGAGGATTTATTCGACCCTCCTCTTCCCCTGTAGGGGCTGGTTTCTTTTTTGTGGGAAAAAAGGATGGCGGATTAAGACCCTGTATTGATTATCGTGGATTGAATCAGATTACCATCAAGAACAGTTATCCTCTGCCCCTTATTCCTGAACTTTTTACTTATCTTCAGGGAGCCACCATTTTCACCAAACTCGACCTACGTGGTGCATACAACTTGATCCGTATACGCAAAGGAGATGAGTGGAAGACTGCCTTTAACACTCGATTTGGGCATTATGAATATTTGGTCATGCCCTTTGGGCTATGCAATGCTCCGGCGGTTTTCCAGCATTTTGTAAATGAGATCTTTCGTGATTTTTTGAATATTTTTGTTATCATATACCTGGACGACATCTTAATTTTTTCTCAGAACCACCAAGATCATGTGCACCACGTCAAGAAAGTACTTCAACGTCTAAGAGAATTCCATCTGTTTGCTAAACTGGAGAAATGTTCTTTCCATCAAAAAATCATACCCTTTCTGGGTTATGTAATATCGGCATCTGGATTCGAAATGGACCCTACTAAACTTTCTGCCATTTTGGATTGGCCTAGACCTGATTCTTTGAAGGCTTTACAACGTTTCCTAGGCTTCGCCAATTATTACAGAAAGTTCATCAAGAATTTTGCTACTATTACTTCTCCTCTTACTTCTCTCACAAGAAAAGGACAAAACTGTAAAGTATGGCCGTCTGAGGCTATAGAAGCTTTTGAATCTCTCAAAGAAGCTTTTTCCTCAGCTCCTATCCTTCGTCATCCAAATCCTGAGTTTCAATTTATTCTGGAGGTGGATGCTTCCTCTGTTGCTGCTGGAGCGGTTCTGTCTCAACGAATACCAGAGACTGGAAGGATTCATCCTGTTGCTTTTTTCTCTAAAAAATTCACTCCTTCCGAATTTAACTATGACGTAGGGAATAAAGAGTTGCTTGCCATCAAGATGGCATTGGATGAATGGAGACATTGGCTGGAAGGTACTTCTTTGCCATTTACTATACTTACTGATCATAAGAACCTTCTGTATCTCCAAACAGCCAAACGACTAAATTCCAGGCAAGCACGCTGGTCCTTATTCTTCTCTCGGTTTCACTATAATTTGTCTTACATACCTGGTTCAAAAAATATTAAAGCAGACGCACTTTCCAGACAATTTCAAGATACCCCAGTTCCTGAGTCTGGTACCATTCTCCAACCTCATGAAGTCATTGCCCAGTTAACAACTTCTTGGTTACAAGAATTACAGTCCGCTCAAGAGCGTCTTCCTTTGTCCTGTAAACCTCCCAATGGTTTACTCTTTGTTCCTGAACGCCTTCGTTCCAAGATTTTATTTTGGGCTCATGATAGTCCCCTTTCTGGACATCCTGGCATCAGTATTACCACTCGAAACCTCAAACAACATGTCTGGTGGCCTACACTCTCTCAAGATGTGAAGGATTACGTCTCAGTATGCACACAATGTGCCATGAACAAAACTCCACGCCAACTTCCTTCAGGATTACTCCAACCATTGCCTATACCTCACCAGCCTTGGACTCATGTATCCATGGACTTTATTACCGATCTTCCCTTGTCCACTGGGAACAATACTATCTGGGTGGTGGTCGACAGGTTCACTAAGACGGCTCATTTTGTACCCTTGCCAGGATTACCATCTGCCAAAAGACTCTCTGAACTTTTTATTCTACATATTGTAAGAATCCATGGATTTCCTCTTGATATTGTTTCAGATAGAGGGGTACAATTCGTTTCTCGATTTTGGAGGTCACTTTGTAAACATTTTGGTACTACTATATCTCTCTCTACTTCTCACCACCCACAATCGAATGGTCAGACTGAAAGAGTAAACCAGTGTCTTGAAACATATCTTAGACATTATGTGGATCATTATCATTCTAACTGGACTTCTTACCTTCCTTTGGCTGAATTGGCCCATAATGCCCGGTACAATTCCTCCCTTCAGACTTCTCCTTTTCATGCAGCTTACGGATATCAGCCTAGGACGTTCCCTTTGCATACTTCCTCCACAGTGAATCCTGCTTCTGATCTTACAGCCCGAAGATTAACTCGACATTGGCAGAAGATACATCGTATTCTTTCTGTAACTTCTAGACGTTACAAGTTCTTTTCGGATCTTCGACGGAAAAAGGCTCCCAAATATCGCCCTGGTGATAAAGTTTGGATTTCCTCTCGATTTCTTCGCCTGAAACAACCTTCTAACAAATTGGGACCACGATATGTGGGTCCTTTCCGAATAATGGGTCAGGTATGTTCCACTGCTTATCGGGTAGCTTTACCCAAGTCTCTCAAAGTCCATCCGGTATTCCATGTTTCTCTTTTAAAACCTGTGATGATTAACAGGTATTCTAAGCCTTTTTCTAAACCTCCACCGTTATTGGTGCATGGACATCCTGAGTTTGAGATCAGCCATATTCTAGATTCCAAATTGCGGGGCAAGAAATTGTATTATCTCATTCATTGGAAGGGTTATCCAGTCACGGAACGTTCTTGGGAACCTGCTCATCAAGTAAATGCTCCAATATTGGTCAAGACCTTCCACAAGACTCATCCTGATAGACCTGGTCCTGTCCCCCGGAGGGGCCCTTGAGGAGGGGGTGCTGTCATGAGCGCTTCCGTTCATCGCCGTGTCGCCGCGGCTCCCGGAACTCCTCTGTGTCTCTGACGTCATGTTGCTTAGCAACATGACGCTTTCTCTCACACCCCTCTGATGACGGTTACGCTCCTGCCCTTTAAATCTCGGCGGGAGATCTGAATCTGGGCCCGTTTGTTTGTTTCCCTGGATTGTGAGTACCATATCAGTTTTATTCTTCTGTGTACCGACTTCTGCCTGCCTGACCAAGCCTCTTGCCTAATCCCTACTTGCTGATATTTGGACATTGACTTCTGCCTGCCTGACCTTGCCTGTAGCTATTACCCTTTTGCTGACACTTGGATGCCGACTTCTGCTTGCCTGACCCTGTCTTTTGCCTATACCTTTTGCTGATATTTGGATGCCGACTTCTGCCTGCCTGACCTTGCTTTGGCCTTTACCTTTAAACCTATTCTTTGTTAAACAAGACCTGCTTAAAGGGACATTTTACTTTTACAAGCTGCAAAAGAGAACTTTGCCTTTCTGTTTGTTATACACCTGCTTAAAAGGGACATTTACTTTTACAAGCTGCAAAAGAGAACTTTGCCTTTCTGTTTGTTATACACCTGCTTAAAAGGGACATTTACTTTTACAAGCTGCAAAAGAGAACTTTGCCTTTCTGTTTGTTATAAACCTGCTTAAAGGGACATTATACTTTTACAAGCTGCAAAAGAGAACTTTGCCTTTCTGTTTGTTATACACCTGCTTAAAAGGGACATTTACTTTTACAAGCTGCAAAAGAGAACTTTGCCTTTCTGTTTGTTATAAACCTGCTTAAAGGGACATTATACTTTTACAAGCTGCAAAAGAGAACTTTTCCTTTGTTTTACAAGCCTGCTAAAGAGGACCTTTTTCAGAAGCTTCAAAGTAAGAGCATTTCCTTTTTGTTCTTTGTACTACTTAAAGGGACGTTTTATCCTTTGTGGCTTTCCTGCATTCTGGAACAATATTCATTTTTGTTATCTTCTAATCTGCTTCCTGAGTGGGTCACGTCCTGGATATTTCTCAGTGTGCTAGCGTGTGCTTTCAATTCACGCTAGCAGTTGGGTTACATCCCGGATTGATTCCAGAGCGGCTGACAGTATGTGTGTGAGTGTGTATGTATATTTTTATATATATATATGTGTGTATGAGTGTGTGTGTGTGATTGTGTATGTATATTTATATATGTATGTGTGTTAATATGTGTGTGTGTATGTGTTAATATGTGTGTGTATGTATGTGTGTGTGTGTGTGTGTCACAGTAGACCAGCACTATATACCGTTGTTTAACTGGGATCATTTGAATGAGCAAAATGAATGATTAAATAAATTGTACTTTATTCACTAAAATAGGCAAACACACAGAAGTACACAATACAGAAAGAACACACTCACTTTAGGTACAGGAGAAAAACTACCTTGTTCTATCAGCCACAGTAGAATCCAGGTAAATACAAATAGTCCTCTTGCACAGTCTTGTTATAGTCCCTTAGAGAGCTCTTGGGTAATCGACCCCTGTATAGTTCAGGCAACTTGGAATAACTCTCTCTTTTTTCCCACACAAAGTGGTTTTGAAAACTGCCCATCTCTCTTGTCAGCTCACAACACGCCCCCTAGCGATGATCTTAGCAACCAATCGTAACCCAGCACGCACAGGGGCATCACTGTTAACTGCTGTCAGTGCCACCCCCTGATCACCTGCTGAGATTGTAGTCAGTCTGGCTGAGGATGTACAAATGCCAGATCTGAGGGTAATAGATGGACCAGATACCACTTTTGTCCCTAGAAGATTTACTGCCATGAGTAATTAACTCTCTGCTATGAAGCAGCCTGCTCAGATGTGTAAATCAGTCTTCTAAGCAGAGACTGTGAAAATCTTTCTTTGTACAGTGACATAATTTGTACAAATAGCAATACACCACTGTGATTGACTTACATGCATGAGAGGCAGCCCCAAAACACAGAATAAGGGAAACCATGTGAGCCCAACCCCCATCAGTGAGCCTGGGCACCCACTCTTCCGTCACAATGTGTGTATGTTAATATGTGTGTATAGATTTATTAGGTTAATAAATAGTTTAAATAGATAGTTTGCGTTGTGGGGCATTGCGGATTAGGGGTTAATAGTTTAAATAGATAGTTTGCGTTGTGGGGGCATGGCGGTTTATAGGTTAATAGATTTTTTAGACGTTGTGATGTTGGGGGAGTGGCGGTTAGAGGTGTTTTGACATGTCGGGTTAGATTTCAATGGGAAAAAGGTCTCAAAGAGCACCTTTTTCGTGTTTTACACCTAGTTGAGCTGGGTGTTATTTTTGTTAATGTGTCGGCAGCCTCCGACAGTGTATTTAAGGTTTGCGCGGGCATTGGAAACCAGGTATAGTTTAAAGATTAGCGGCTTTCTATACTTTGTATGGGACATGATAATTTTTTCGGCAGCTGGAGTCCGGTTGCCGAAATTGGGTTATAAGGGGCCGTTGGAAGCAGTCGGTGAGTGATATTGCTTCTGACAGCATATTTATCGGTTTGCGAGTGCACGCCAACAGAATTACGCCTCGATGGAAACAAGCTAGATAGATAGTTTGCATTGTGGGGCGTTGCGGATTAGGAGTTAATAGTTTAAATAGATAGTTTGCGTTGTGGGGGATAGCGGTTTAGGGGTTAATAACTTTGATAGATACTTTGCGGTATGGGGGTTGGCGGATTAGGGGTTAATACATTAGTTATTGCGGTTGGGGGGTTGCGGTTGAGAGGTAGATATCACGCATGCGTTAGGTGTTTGATTTTATTCTAACAGCGAGCGACGGGTAAAATATATGATGACGCACTTGTATGCGACTCCGTATATGCGATCGAGTGTAGTGTAAGGTCGGGTTACCATAGTAACCTATTAATGTTTTAGAAATCCGGTGGAAGCGTTAACACAACGCTAACTTACACCCACACGAAAAGAGCGACCACTCGCAAAGCGGAAACCTTTTCAATAGAAACCTGGTACTAAAATGGAGCCGTAAATTACTTTTAGCTTCAGTAGCTTACGGCTCCATTTTTAACAGCTCAATGGAAGCGAGCTCTGAGTAAGGGCAAAGAACGCAGCAACACTGGCTCCTCAGAGACACTGCAGAAAATGTTTCACTAAAAAAAATCTCATTGCGGAAAATGAAAAGAAGTTCTGCCTCTGGGTAGTGTGTACTTATGTATTTATGTGTTTATATGTCTATATATGTATAGATACTGTATATTTTTATGTGTCTATAAATACATACAGTACATACACATATACAGGTAAATACATATGTACACACCTATATATATATATATATATATAGTCTTAGAAAGCATGATAAGAATTAATTACTGCGGTGTGAGACCAGCAGCCAAGCGGTCAAGGAACTGAATGTGACAAATTAATGTATTGACAGCTGTCATATAAGTATTTCATACACCAAGGGCTAGATTATAAGTGGCGCAGTATTTTATTTTTTTCATAAGCAAAACTCTGCTAGGATTTTCATTTTTGCGCTTGTCAGGTTGCTTTCATATTACAGGTTCCAAAAAAACCTAACTTCAGTTTTCGTTTGTGCGTGCAGCTATTCCCCCATAGAGATCACTGGAGAATCAAAAGTGAAAAAAAAACTAACACCCGAGATCGCGCAAACTCCATCACATTTTCTCATTCCCCATAGAAGTCAATAGAGAAAAAAAAATTGTTGTAAAAAAAGCAAACACCCATTGTACAAACAACATTGCAAATTCACATTTCAAATGTAAAAAATTTACGGGAAATACATTGTTAAAATCTTTATTAAATATGATTACATAAATATGTTTTATCATGATTTTATCTGCTTAATAGCAAAGGGCTATAATGCACTTATATATATATATATATATATATGTATATATGTTTATATATGTGTACATATATATTAATGGATTGATATGTCTATATATGACTGTAAATACATATATACACATATAAATACATTAATATATAAGTACACATATAAATACATCTTTACAAATGTATCTGTATGTGTCTTAATGTTAAAGACATTTGCCTGCCTTTTTTTCTAACACCAGAGATTTCATATCTTTGAGCCCTTATAACTTTTTTGTGCAATATTTTTTTAAGAATTATTATGAGACATTGTTATTATGAATTATTTTTTAAGTATTTTGTGCAACGTTTTTGTTTTGGAAAATAGTTAACCACAGCTCTGAGATCGCAGTAAGGATAGAAGTAGCAATCGCGATTTCGCTCAACTAGTAATATCCGCTAAATTAAAATGGCTCACAAAAACACGATTGCGCTAGTGCAAAACGGCTTGCGCCTCACTTGTGATCTAGCCCTAAGTGACTAAATTACAGAATGTCTAGAGCTGAGATTGCTAGGACATAAATTTATATTTCTCTTATTAAGTGTATCCAGTCCACGGATCATCCATTACTTGTGGGATATTCTCCTTCCCAACAGGAAGTTGCAAGAGGATCACCCACAGCAGAGCTGCTATATAGCTCCTCCCCTCACTGCCATACCCAGTCATTCTCTTGCAACTCTCAACTAAGATGGAGGTCGTAAGAGGACTGTGGTGTTTTATACTTAGTTTATTTCTTCAATCAAAAGTTTGTTATTTTTAAATGGTACCGGAGTGTACTGTTTATCTCAGGCAGTATTTAGAAGAAGAATCTGCCTGCGTTTTCTATGATCTTAGCAGAAGTAACTAAGATCCTTTGCTGTTCTCACATATTCTGAGGAGTGAGGTAACTTCAGAGGGGGAATAGCGTGCAGGTTTTCCTGCAATAAGGTATGTGCAGTTAAAATATTTTTCTAGGGATGGAATTTGCTAGAAAATGCTGCTGATACCGAAGTAATGTAAGTAAAGCCTTAAATGCAGTGATAGCGACTGGTATCAGGCTTATTAATAGAGATACATACTCTTATAAAAGTGTATTTTAAAACGCTTGCTGGCATGTTTAATCGTTTTTTACATATGTTTGGTGATAAAACTTATTGGGGCCTAGTTTTTTCCACATGGCTGGCTTGAATTTTGCCTAGAAACAGTTCCCTGAGGCTTCCCACTGTTGTAATATGAGTGGGAGGGGCCTATTTTGGCGTTTTTTTGCACAGCAAAAATTACAGACACAGACATCCAGCTTCTTCCTGCATGATCCAGGACTTCTCTGAAGGGCTCAAAAGGCTTCAAAAGTCGTATTGAGGGAGGTAAAAAGCCACAGTAGAGCTGTGGCAGTTGTTGTGACTGTTTAAAAAACGTTTTTGTCATTTGTTATTCCGTTTTTGGTATTAAGGGGTTAATCATCCATTTGCAAGTGGGTGCAATGCTCTGCTAACTTATTACATACACTGTAAAAATTTTGTTAGTGTAACTGCATTTTTTCACTGTTATTCCAAAATTTGGGAAAATTTGTGTTTCTTAAAGGCGCAGTAACGTTTTTTATATTGCTTGTAAACTTGTTTTAAAGTGTTTTCCAAGCTTGCTAGTCTCATTGCTAGTCTGTTTAAACATGTCTGACACAGAGGAACCTACTTGTTCATTATGTTTGAAAGCCATGGTGGAGCCCCATAGGAGAATGTGTACTAAATGTATTGATTTCACCTTAAACAGTAAAGATCAGCCTTTATCTATAAAAGAATTATCACCAGAGGGTTCTGTCGAGGGGGAAGTTATGCCGACTAACTCTCCCCACGTGTCAGACCCTTCACCTCCCGCTCAGGGGACGCACGCTAATATGGCGCCAATTACATCAGGGACGCCCATAGCGATTACCTTGCAGGACATGGCTGCAATCATGAATAATACCCTGTCAGAGGTATTATCTAGATTGCCTGAATTAAGAGGCAAGCGCGATAGCTCTGGGGTTAGGAGAGATACAGAGCGCGCAAATGCTGTTAGAGCCATGTCTGATACTGCGTCACAGTATGCAGAACATGAGGACGGAGAGCTTCAGTCTGTGGGTGACATCTCTGACTCGGGGAAATCTGATTCAGAGATTTCTAATTTTAAATTTAAGCTTGAGAACCTCCGTGTATTGCTTGGGGAGGTATTAGCTGCTCTGAATGACTGTAACACAGTTGCAATTCCAGAGAAATTGTGTAGGATACTATGTGGTGCCGGTGTGTACTGACGTTTTTCCTATACCTAAAAGGCTTACAGAAATTATTAGCAAGGAGTGGGATAGACCTGGTGTGCCCTTTTCCCCACCTCCTATATTTAGAAAAATGTTTCCAATAGACGCCACTACACGGGACTTATGGCAGACGGTCCCTGAGGTGGAGGGAGCAGTTTCTACTTTAGCAAAGCGTACCACTATCCCGGTTGAGGACAGTTGTGCTTTTTCAGATCCAATGGATAAAAAATTGGAGGGTTACCTTAAGAAAATGTTTATTCAACAAGGTTTTATTTTACAGCCCCTTGCATGCATTGCGCCTGTCACTGCTGCGGCGGCATTCTGGTTTGAGGCCCTGGAAGAGGCCATCCAGACAGCTCCATTGAATGAAATTATTGACAAGCTTAGAACGCTTAAGCTAGCTAACTCATTTGTTTCTGATGCCATTGTTCATTTGACTAAACTAACGGCTAAGAATTCCGGATTCGCCATCCAGGCGCGTAGGGCGCTATGGCTTAAATCCTGGTCAGCTGACGTGACTTCAAAGTCTAAATTACTCAACATTCCTTTCAAGGGGCAGACCTTATTCGGGCCTGGCTTGAAGGAAATTATTGCTGACATTACTGGAGGCAAGGGTCATACCCTTCCTCAGGACAGGGCCAAATCAAAGGCCAAACAGTCTAATTTTCGTGCCTTTCGAAATTTCAAGGCAGGAGCAGCATCAACTTCCTCCGCTTCAAAACAAGAGGGAACTGTTGCTCATTCCAGACAGGCCTGGAAACCTAACCAGTCCTGGAACAAGGGCAAGCAGGCCAGAAAGCCTGCTGCTGCCCCCAAGACAGCATGAAGGAACGGCCCCCTATACGGAAACGGATCTAGTGGGGGGCAGACTTTCTCTCTTCGCCCAGGCGTGGGCAAGAGATGTTCAGGATCCCTGGGCATTGGAGATCATATCTCAGGGATATCTTCTGGACGTCAAAGCTTCTCCTCCACAAGGGAGATTTCATCTTTCAAGGTTATCAGCAAACCAGATAAAGAGGCATTCCTAAGCTGTGTGCAAGACCTCCTAGTAATGGGAGTGATCCATCCAGTTCCACGGACGGAACAAGGACAGGGATTTTATTCAAATCTGTTTATGCTTCCCAAGAAAGAGGGAACCTTCAGACCAATCTTGGATCTAAAGATCTTAAACAAATTCCTCAGAGTTCCATCATTCAAAATGGAAACTATTCGGACCATCCTACCCATGATCCAAGAGGGTCAGTACATAACCACAGTGGACTTAAAGGATGCCTACCTTCACATACCGATTCACAAAGATCATCATCGGTTCCTGAGGTTTGCCTTTCTAGACAGGCATTACCAATTTGTAGCTCTTCCCTTCGGGTTGGCCACTGCCCCGAGAATTTTTACAAAGGTTCTGGGCTCACTTCTGGCGGTTCTAAGACCGCGAGGCATAGCGGTGGCTCCGTATCTAGACGACATCCTGATACAGGCGTCAAGCTTTCAAATTGCCAAGTCTCATACAGAGATAGTTCTGGCATTTCTGAGGTCGCATGGGTGGAAAGTGAACGTGGAAAAGAGTTCTCTATCACCACTCACAAGAGTCTCCTTCCTAGGGACTCTTATAGATTCTGTAGAGATGAAAATTTACCTGACGGAGTCCAGGTTATCAAAACTTCTAAATGCTTGCCGTGTCCTTCATTCCATTCCACGCCCGTCAGTGGCTCAGTGCATGGAAGTAATCGGCTTAATGATAGCGGCAATGGACATAGTGCCATTTGCGCGCCTGCATCTCAGACCGTTGCAATTATGCATGCTAAGTCAGTGGAATGGGGATTACTCAGATTTGTCCCCTCTACTAAATCTGGATCAAGAGACCAGAGATTCTCTTCTCTGGTGGCTTTCTCGGGTCCATCTGTCCAAGGGTATGACCTTTCGCAGGCCAGATTGGACGATTGTAACAACAGATGCCAGCCTTCTAGGTTGGGGCGCAGTCTGGAACTCCCTGAAGGCTCAGGGATCGTGGACTCAGGAGGAGAAACTCCTCCCAATAAATATTCTGGAGTTAAGAGCATTATTCAATGCTCTTCTAGCTTGGCCTCAGTTAGCAACACTGAGGTTCATCAGATTTCAGTCGGACAACATCACGACTATGGCTTACATCAACCATCAAGGGGGAACCAGGAGTTCCCTAGCGATGTTAGAAGTCTCAAAGATAATTTGCTGGGCAGAGTCTCACTCTTGCCACCTCTCAGCGATCCACATCCCAGGCGTAGAGAACTGGGAGGCGGATTTTCTAAGTCAAAAGAATAGGTGGCGCAAGTGAATGCTGTTCTGACTAATAATGGTTCAAAATGTATTTCAGATTCCTTGTGTGTCTGATAATGTTCTCACCTTACATAGGCTGTATTGAAATTTCAAGTGTAAATGGTGTCTCTCCAGGACAATAAAGCTTCTAGATTCAAATTCTATAGTTTAAATATATATATATTTATTGAATAAAAGATTCTTGTTTCTTAAATGAACGATTCTTATATATGAGATCAAAATAATGATGATCTATTCACAAGTGATAATCAGTTGACAATTTAAAACATTTGGTAAAATATAAAATATGATAGTACAATATTAAAAACACCGGTGTTCTTCATAAACAAAAAACTATAAAAACTCAAATTGAGATAATATAAGCAAGCAGGTGTACTCAGAAGATAAAACCAAAAAATAAACAGAGGAGACTCATGTACCTCTAAGCGTATGACTATCAAAAAACATATATAAATGCATATATGAGTATATGAACCATATGTCTGGTATCCGTTAAACTAGCGTATATATATACTTCACAGATGTATAAGGGTTAAGCAAGTATTATACAGTTCCTTGTTGCTTAATGCTCTGGCAAAACATGGGGTGGTTATCCTTCCGTCAAAAATATATTTGAGCCAATGTATATTGAAACAAATGTGGCAAAATGTAGCCAGTAATATGTAGCAGCAGTGTTATTTCTTAGATTTCAGCGTCTCTGTTTTTTGATCAGAGGTAGGTTTACATACGGTTTTTAGCTTGGTGTAGCGATTCCTTCCTTAAAAACAGTGCACTGTTGACGTCTTCCCTCTGCTGTGCAGAAAAAGCCGGTGGAGTACTAAGTCCCTTAGCCTCCGTTTACCAGCTGTGTTGGTAGTTGTTTTCCTTAGATTCGTTGTTTACCCAGTAATGGGCCTTGATGATATTCTTATGAGCTCCGGTCACAACTTGCTTCTTTCTTTGTGAGTGTATAACCCAGACCCGGTCTTTATTTTCACCGGTCTCCTTGCTGTTATCACAGCTGACAAAGTTCTCCTCTGGAGCTGAGTTGTTTTGGCTCACTTCTTAATTTCAAGTGATCAGGTTTCTACGCGTTTCGGCGTTCTGCCTTTCTCAAGTCTTGAGAAAGGCAGAACGCCGAAACGCGTAGAAACCTGATCACTTGAAATTAAGAAGTGAGCCAAAACAACTCAGCTCCAGAGGAGAACTTTGTCAGCTGTGATAACAGCAAGGAGACCGGTGAAAATAAAGACCGGGTCTGGGTTATACACTCACAAAGAAAGAAGCAAGTTGTGACCGGAGCTCATAAGAATATCATCAAGGCCCATTACTGGGTAAACAACGAATCTAAGGAAAACAACTACCAACACAGCTGGTAAACGGAGGCTAAGGGACTTAGTACTCCACCGGCTTTTTCTGCACAGCAGAGGGAAGACGTCAACAGTGCACTGTTTTTAAGGAAGGAATCGCTACACCAAGCTAAAAACCGTATGTAAACCTACCTCTGATCAAAAAACAGAGACGCTGAAATCTAAGAAATAACACTGCTGCTACATATTACTGGCTACATTTTGCCACATTTGTTTCAATATACATTGGCTCAAATATATTTTTGACGGAAGGATAACCACCCCATGTTTTGCCAGAGCATTAAGCAACAAGGAACTGTATAATACTTGCTTAACCCTTATACATCTGTGAAGTATATATATACGCTAGTTTAACGGATACCAGACATATGGTTCATATACTCATATATGCATTTATATATGTTTTTTGATAGTCATACGCTTAGAGGTACATGAGTCTCCTCTGTTTATTTTTTGGTTTTATCTTCTGAGTACACCTGCTTGCTTATATTATCTCAATTTGAGTTTTTATAGTTTTTTGTTTATGAAGAACACCAGTGTTTTTAATATTGTACTATCATATTTTATATTTTACCAAATGTTTTAAATTGTCAACTGATTATCACTTGTGAATAGATCATCATTATTTTGATCTCATATATAAGAATCGTTCATTTAAGAAACAAGAATCTTTTATTCAATAAATATATATATATTTAAACTATAGAATTTGAATCTAGAAGCTTTATTGTCCTGGAGAGACACCATTTACACTTGAAATTTCAATACAGCCTATGTAAGGTGAGAACATTATCAGACACACAAGGAATCTGAAATACATTTTGAACCATTATTAGTCAGAACAGCATTCACTTGCGCCACCTATTCTTTTGACCTATTGTACACAAAACCGTTGGGATAGTTTTTTAAGGTGAGCATAGTTCTGCCCGACTGAATAGGCAATCACTATCATATACTGGATTTTCTAAGTCGTCAGACTTTTCATCCGGGGGAGTGGGAACTCCATCCGGAGGTGTTTGCTCAACTGGGCAAACCAGAACTGGATCTCATGGCGTCTCGCCAGAACGCCAAGCTTCCTTGTTACGGATCCAGGTCCAGGGACCCGAGAGCAATGCTGATAGATGCTCTAGCAGCTCCTTGGTTCTTCAACCTGGCCTATGTGTTTCCACCGTTTCCTCTGCTCCCTCGACTGATTGCCAAAATCAAACAGGAGAGAGCATCAGTGATTCTGATAGCGCCTGCGTGGCCACGCAGGACCTGGTATGCAGACCTAGTGGACATGTCATCTCTTCCACCATGGACTCTGCCTCTGAGGCAGGACCTTCTAATACAAGGTCCTTTCAATCATCCAAATCTAATTTCTCTGAGACTGACTGCATGGAGATTGAACGCTTGATTCTATCAAGGCGTGGCTTCTCCGAGTCAGTCATTGATACCTTAATACAGGCTCGGAAGCCTGTCACCAGGAAAATCTACCATAAGATATGGCGTAAATATCTTTATTAGTGTGAATCCAAGAGTTACTCATGGAGTAAGGTTAGGATTCCTAGGATATTGTCCTTTCTCCAAGAGGGTTTGGACAAAGGCTTATCAGCTAGTTCTTTAAAAGGACAGATCTCTGCTCTGTCTATTCTTTTGCACAAGCGTCTGGCAGAAGTTCCAGACGTCCAGGCATTTTGTCAGGCTTTGGTTAGGATTAAGCCTGTGTTTAAAACTGTTGCTCCCCCGTGGAGCTTAAACTTGGTTCTTAAAGTTCTTCAGGGAGTTCCGTTTGAACCCCTTCATTCCATTGATATTAAACTTTTATCTTGGAAAGTTCTGTTTTTGATGGCTATTTCCTCGGCTCAAAGAGTCTCTGAGTTATCTGCCTTACATTGTGATTCTCCTTATCTGATTTTTCATTCAGACAAGGTAGTTCTGCGTACCAAACCTGGGTTTTTACCTAAGGTGGTTTCTAACAGGAATATCAATCAAGAGATTGTTGTTCCATCATTGTGTCCTAATCCTTCTTCAAAGAAGGAACGTCTTTTGCATAATCTGGACGTAGTCCGTGCCTTGATGTTTTACTTACAGGCTACTAAAGATTTTCGCCAAACATCTGCCCTGTTTGTCGTTTACTCTGGACAGAGGAGAGGTCAAAAAGCTTCGGCAACCTCTCTCTCCTTTTGGTTTCGGAGCATAATATGCTTAGCCTATGAGACTGCTGGACAGCAGCCCCCTGAAAGGATTACAGCTCATTCTACTAGAGCTGTGGCTTCCACCTGGGCCTTTAAAAATGAGGCCTCTGTTGAACAGATTTGCAAGGCTGCGACTTGGTCTTCGCTTCACACCTTTTCAAAATTTTACAAATTTGACACTTTTGCTTCTTCGGAGGCTGTTTTTGGGAGAAAGGTTCTACAGGCAGTGGTTCCTTCCGTTTAAGTTCCTGCCTTGTCCCTCCCATCATCCGTGTACTTTAGCTTTGGTATTGGTATCCCACAAGTAATGGATGATCCGTGGACTGGATACACTTAACAAGAGAAAACATAATTTATTCTTACCTGATTAATTTATTTCTCTTGTAGTGTATCCAGTCCACGGCCCGCCCTGTCCTTTTAAGGCAGGTCTAAATTTTAATTAAACTACAGTCACCACTGCACCCTATGGTTTCTCCTTTCTCGTCTTGTTTCGGTCAAATGACTGGATATGGCAGTGAGGGGAGGAGCTATATAGCAGCTCTGCTGTGGGTGATCCTCTTGCAACTTCCTGTTGGGAAGGAGAATATCCCACAAGTAATGGATGATCCGTGGACTGGATACACTACAAGAGAAATAAATTTATCAGGTAAGCATAAATTATGTTTTTATTTGTTTTATAAACTAAAGACAAATGTCTAATACCCATCACTTCTTATAACAGAACAAGATGATGAACCAGACCATGAGGAAGATAAAGACGAGACTGGAGTTGTCACCATAGAGAAAAGGCAATTGGCATCAAAGAAAGCTGAATTAAGCTCTTGTTCACAGCGATCCCAACTTCACCGCAGCCCGGCTTTAAAGAGATGTCACGTATGCAATGATCAGCACAATTATGCTGCAACTCCCTCTACCAAAGCCGATTACCCTTCCTCAAAAAGGACACGGTTAGAAAGCAAGACTAGAGTCCTTGATAAGGTCAGTAACCACAGTAAATGCACAAGCCCAAGGACGCCAGGCCAGAAAAGGTCATATAACACAAGGTTAGAAAGCAAGACTAGAGTCCTCGATCATATGAGCAACCACAGTAAATGTACAAGCTCAAGGACACCAGGCCAGAAAAGGTCACATAACGCAAGGTTAGAAAGCAATACTAGAGTACTCGATAAGATCAGCAACCACAGTAAATGCACAAGCCCAAGGACACCAGGCCAGAAAAGGTCACATAACACAAGGTTAGAAAGCAAGACTAGAGTCCTCGATCAGATGAGCAACCACAGTAAATGTACAAGCTCAAGGACACTAGGCCAGAAAAGATCACATAACGCAAGGTTAGAAAGCAATACTAGAGTACTCGATAAGATCAGCAACCACAGTAAATGCAAAAGCCCAAGGACACCAAGTCAGAAAAGGTCACACAACGTCTTGGAGAGAAAAAGAAGGAAAGAACTTAGGTTGAGTTTCATTGCTCTCCGTGACCAGATACCAGAAATAGCACACAACGAGAAAGCATCAACACTTGTAATCCTTAAAAAAGCAACAGAATATATTCTGTCAAAGCGGGAAGATGAGCGATGGCTGTCAAAGCGGGAAGATGAGCGATGGTTTTCAAGAGAAGTAGACAAACTGAGAATGAGAAATAAACAACTAAAACAAAAACTGAATCAGCTAAGGAAATTTGGTATTTAAACTAGAACTTACCCAAAAGACTTATGATGTGATTGTTGTCTCGTGTTGGAGACTTTAAGACATAATGATGTGATTGTTGTCTCATGTTGGAGACTTTAAGAATTAATGATGTGATTGTTGTCTCATGTTGGAGTCCTTAAGACTTAAAGATGTGATTGTTTTCTCATGTTGGAGACCTTAAGACTTAATGATGTCATTCTTTTCTCATGTTGGAGACCTTTGGAATTTTGTAGACAATGGACAATATTACACACAAGGATTCCAAACTACACAACCTTGTCATTGTCTCAATATTTTGTGCCAGCACCTTAAACTGCCTCAATACTGTGGGAAATACGTGATGATGACATTTTATTCAGTGTTTTCACCAATTCCTTTGTTTTATAAATCTTTGTATTTAAAGGGCCATGATACCCATATGTTTAAACACTTGAAAGTGATGCATCATAGCTGTAAAAGCTGACTAGAAAATATCACCTGAACATCTCTATGTAAAAAAGGAAGATATTTTACCTCTAAATGTCATAAGTATTCACAACACATTATAAAGGACTTTAAGCAGCAAATCAGTATGTCTGTCCCGGTACAGGCAAGGGAGTGAGCCTCATGCACACTCGTGTTATTTCCCTATTCAATTTAAGGAAGTTTACTATGAAATCTCATGAGAGTTAAGTGAAATCTCATGAGATCACAGTAAAAGAGTTCATGACCTCAGCACTGCTGATGCTGATTGGCTGCTGTCTTCCTTTTTTGGACAGTAACTGAAAGATAACATTTTTACACAGCACTTACTCTGGTGAGCTGAGGAAGTTGTGAGGTAAAATATCTTCGTTTTTTACATAGAGATGTTCAGGTGATATTTTTCTGTCAGCTTTTTACAGTTATGCTGCATCACTTTCAAGTGATTTAACATATGAGTATTATGTCCCTTTAAAATGTTTATTTTTCTTACAAACAAGTTCCTAAAGTTTTTTGCTACAAGTATATAGTATATACTGTTTGTATTGTGTGTAATATCTTTAATACATCTTTACAGAAATTGTATTCACTTTTCTAACAATCATAGTAACACACGCAGATCACATTCACCTCCTGCCATGGATCATTTATTACTTATTTCAGTGTTCATTACCAGACTTTTTTACTTATCTAGAATTTTACCTTATTGAGAAGTGGACATAATAAATAGTAACAATATGCTGTATAGGATAAGCTTCAGAGAATAAGTCTCTTGTCTAATACCTGAATAGCTTGTGATTAAGAACTAAATTTACATTTCTCTACCGTGCATATAAATAATGTTACCATGAGCATATGTGTATATGTTATATAGCTCTCATTATGTGCACAGTTATGTAATATAAGGATAGCTGTACCAGATATAAAAGTTTTCTTACCTTACAAGTATTACCTTTCTCTTTAGTGCTGTAGTTTTATTTAAAAACACATCACAGGCCTGATAAAAACGACTTTTCATATTTGGAGATATGACCGTGTGTGAGAGTTTTTTTCTCTGTTTATTTTAATATGAATTTAGCGGCTTTGGTGAAAAGACAGCCTTTAAGTGAATGTCAATTTTGATGCTAAAGTGCCTGGATTTTAATTTTTTTATTAAAAACAGGGGCACTTCAATTCATCAAAATTTACATTTCACTCCTGTTGAGAAAAAAAAACTTACCTTTTAATCGTCACAGCAGCTCCAACTTCCTCCACCCGTCACAAAGCCTCTTCCATGAGGAATCCGGCTTCCTCCAATCATGGCATTGAATCAGACACTGATTCCCCGGGGGGGAAGCCGTGATTGGAGGATGACCTATCCATCATTTCTGACAACAGAAATGGCTTGCGACGAGCGGAGGAAGCTGGAGCTGCTGTGAAGATTAAAAGGTAAGTTTTTTTCACAACAGGAGTGAAATGTACATATTGATGAATTAAAGTGCCCCTGTTTTTAACCGAATTTTTAAAAACCGGGCACTTTAGCATCAAAATTGACATTCACTTTAAAGGGACAGTAAACGTCCTTTAACAGTTATGTAATAATAGCGTAAGGACAAAGGCATTTATTTAAATGGCGCAGTGGGGTTTATTGTTTAATCACGGCTCATCCAATTGTGCGGTCAACTAAATGTAGCGCCCTCCTGCACTGTTTAAAGCTAGCGGCTGCTTTACCCAACACAGGAGATCGCTACATTTAGTTAAACAGCGCGATCAGGCGTGCTGTGATTAAACAGGGAACCCCATTGCACAATTACACTAAATGTACTCTGGCTATCCGTATGTTACATAATTGTTAAGGGTCATTTACTGTCCCTTTAAAGCTGTCTTTATGCCAAAGACCACTTAATTTATACTAAAATGAACATAAAAAACAATAGCTTTCCCACACGTCTTGTGGACAGGATCATATCTCCAAATATAAAAAGTAGTTTTTATCAGGCACCAGGGGTAGTATCACTCTATCTTTTTATTTAAATAAAAACACTCATAAGTATGTTACAATATAATCTCTGCTACGAGGGACAACAAAGTGTTAAGTGTTAAATTTCCCCCTCTCCTGCTACAACCTAAAGACAATATGAAAGTTGTTTTTTTTTTGTTTTGTTTTTTATATATTTTTATTGAGGTTATACAAAGGAAATATATACAGATTACCACAGTACATAAGATAAAAATTGCAATAAAACAAAAAACAAAGTTAATACGTGAAATCTTCATAAATAACAGAAACAGGTAAACTTCTGGAACCTCAGTTTTATATATTTTCCTTAAATAGTTTCCTCACTGGTCACAATAGATCACTCTTGGACCTACACAAGACTTAAATGATCAAGCGGAGGAAAATTAGTATCTGAAGTGGTCACTTTTGGACCAGAATAATGATAAAAAAATTAGCAACTGATATAATTAATGAAGTGAATTGGTAATGAAATAATAATAAATGAATGCTTTGAAAAGGACACTGATGTGGGAACCATTGCAACTATTGACCTTAACTTAAACAACTAGGGTAAGGCTTGAATGTGGATGTCACAAGGAGAGGGTGGCAACTTCATAAAATAGCAGAAGACTATCTCAAAGGTAGTAAGTGGGAAGCTATCGGCACAACTATTCTAATGTATAGAAGCTTCCCTATGTCTATATATATATATAGAGAGAGAGAGAGAAAAGTAATTTTAGGGACATAGGGGAGTGTTGGAGGTCAGGACTGCACACTAACTAATAAAGTGGCCATTGTCTATTCTTAGTAAAGTTAATATATATTTGAGCAAAATGGGTTCAACTCTGCTCTTCACAAAATCCTAGTCAAATAACAAGACAAGTACAGGACAAGGTAGAACAGTATGTCTTATGTGTATATAAACTAAGGTGAAGCATTTATAGTACTCAGACATGAACAGCCAGTGAAAACCAAAAGGTCTAGCTGGCCTAATGGGACGTCTAGGTATAAATATACTAAGCACAACACACCTTAACTGCTAACCATAATAGATCCAGCATTGTAAGTTAACATGAACATTTTAAAACTCAAAAAATAGGATGACTGAAATAATGGACATGCAGATGACAGAGAATACATAACGTTAAGCAAAAAATAGAATTATTAACGTGGGTTTCCTATAACCATTATTTATATCTCAGATATACAGTCATCATGAATAGGAAACTGAATTATAGATATAGATTGGCATACTGAACCGCAAACAGTAAAAGTAAAGATTCTAAGCTAGCTAAAGAGCCATGTAGGCACCTGGTTACAAACTAATAACTACGATTCCTTATAAGATATTGCGTCAACACCCCATTACAGGTTCGGCTTGTATAGAAACAACTCAGATATGGAGTCTGCATGAGCCTAAAAGTTTATTCGCTCCCATCATGATCTGTCCTAAACAGTAATGGAAGTTCACTTACAAATGTCCAGCTACGAGTCTTGAGCGTTAGCACTCGCGTCTCATCTGAACTATGTTACTGTTCCTGAGAAGCACTCATTGGGTTATGTGCCAAAATGTTCTCCACTCGTTATCTCTCCGGTATCAGAAGAGAAGAGATAGTAGTCATTAAGAGGTCTATAGCGAAAGAATAGCTGTCCTCCAGGCTAGAGCAGGTAGATTAATTGAAGTGAGGCAGTCCCAGTGTTGTGCCGTGCATGGTTTCTTTCCTCGCACTCAACCCATACCGTGCCGATCAGCCCTTTTCCCCCTAAGTGCTATAGGGAAGTGGTGTGTTGTCTGAGGTCCAGAGAACGCAGGTTGTCGGGAGCCAGGCTTAACTTGAGGAGTGGAAGTTGGCCCGCAATCATTCTGTGTCACTGTTTTAAAAATGGTAGTATCAGGAAGCAAGGATTGATGGTGTTGGCCAGTTATGGAGGAAAGTGGGTCAGAGAATCCTAGGACAGTGCCGTTCGGCACTAATAGCAGTGTCCGGTCCTGTTTCCCCTCAGAGGCTCCATTTGCCACCCCACCATCACTCATAAAAGCACATACCTCAGTTTTCTTTGCGGCGGCTGCCTCAAGATTACTCGGAGCAGGCTGAGGCTGAGCTGGGGGCGCAAGTAGCTCCGTGCTATAGGTTTGATCTCCAGGGTTCCTAGGGTCAGCCAAGATAGGAGTGCAGGTAGGCAACAATTTTCCGTAAACCATTGTCACTGGGGTCTGTGTTACAGCCAGAGGGGCAGCCCCGTGACCAGGTTGCGCTCCTGAACTCTTAGCGGGTGTTTAGGTAGAGTCTGAGATTGCTCGATCTGTGGCTGCCTGTAACAGAGTAAAGCACATAGGTCTCTCTCCAAACTTCTGAAATGGTCTCATAGGAGCCTGTGCATCTGAGCTTCCCATCTAATAACCGCTTCCATTTGTTCACTAGAAGTCAGAAATGTTAGCTGCAGAAAGTCATTTAAGCCAGCACCTTTTAACAATCGAAGGTTCCCCCTTAAAATGCAGAAAGGGCAGTCTAAATCTGACTGCTATACCCCATAGACTGGGGGGGGGGGTGTTAAAACCTCGTGGTAAGACCGCCACCTGAGGTCTCAACGGTCCAGATCTGGGACTAGTATTCATAAATCCTGAATGTTTTATATCGTTCGACTCAGGAGACCGTAAGCCAAGTGAATCTGGAGGTTATATTTAGATAGCAATCAGGGTAGGCTCGGTAACCGGCGGGTTATAGAGATCGTACTAAGAGCCGCAGATATTGCGACCAAACATGGCAGCTGCCTAGACACGCCCCGCGACAATATGAAAGTTAAAGGGATATTTTATTGTTGTACTAAAAAAGCACTAATCAGTGAGTTATACTTAATAAAAATTATTGAATAATTGATATTTGTATTGTTCATCATTTTTAAAGGATTTTACTAAAATTATTAACCCTTTATCTGCCACACCCCAACATCGCTGCAACTATATTAGTTATTAACCCCTATTCTGCCGCTCCCGATATCGCCACCACTTAAATAAAGCTATTAACCCCTAAACATTTGGCCTCCCACATCACTGCCACTAAATAAAACTATTAACCCCTAAACCGCCAGCCCCCCACATCGCAACAACCTAAATTAAATTATTAACCCCTAACCCTAATGTAATAGTTATATTGTAGCTAGCTTATGTTTTATTTTTATTTCACAGGTAAGTTTGTATTTATTTTAACTAGGTAGACTAGTTAGTAAATATTTATTAACTATTTACTAACTACCTAGTTAAAATAAATACAAATTTACCTGTAAAATAAAACCTAAGCTACCTTACACTAAAACCATTAAAAAAACATTACAAAAAATAAAAAACACTAAAATCTCAAAAAATAAAAAAACCTAACATTACAAAAAAAAAATTATCCAAAAAATAAATATTATTCCTATTCTAATACCCTTTAAAAAAAACAAAACCGCCCCAAAATAAAAAAAATCCTAATCTAGAATAAACTACCAAGGACCCTTAAAAGGTCCTTTTGGGGGGCCCTTAAAGGGCCTTTTGTAAGGCATTGCCCTGAGATAAACAGCTCTTTTGCTCCCAAAAAATACAAACATCCCTACACTATACAAACCCCCACCCCACAAACTACCAAGGGCCCTCAAAAGGGCCTTTTGGGGGGGTCCTTAAAAGGGCCTTTTGTAGGGCATTGCCCTAAGTTTTTGCTAAAAAAAAAACTAATATACATTAAACAAAATATCAAAAATAAAAAAAATATTCCTATTCTAATACCCATAAAAAAAACACCCCAAAATAAAAAACCTAATCTAGAATAAAATACCAATGACCCTTAAAAGGGCCTTTTGTAGGGCATTGCCCTAAAGATATCAGCTCTTTTAGTGAAAAAAATTACAAAAAAACTATCTAAAAAACCTAAGATACCCATTGCCCTGAAATGGGCATTTGTATGGGCATTGCCCTTAAAATGGCATTTAACTCTTTTACTGCCCAGACCCTAAACTAAAAAATAAAACCCACCCAATAAACCTTTAAAAAAAAGTCTAACACTAAGCCCCTGACGATCCACTTACAGTTTTTGAAGTCCCGCTTGAATGATTCTTCATCCAGACGGCCTCTTCAATCTTCATCCCGGCGGCGACGTCCTGATGTAAGCGGTGAGAAGTCTTCATCCAGACGGCCTCTTCAATCTTCATCCAGGCTGCATCTTCTATCTTGATCCCGGAGGCACGGAGCGGGTCCATCCTGAAGACATCTGGCGAATCAGCCAATAGGATTTAAGCAGCTCTCATTCTATTGGTTAATTCGAATTAGCCAATAGAATGAGAGCTGCTTAAATCCTATTTGCTGATTTGAATAGCCAATAGGATTTTAGCAGCCCTAATTCCCATTGGCTGATTCAAATATTTTAGCCAATAGGAATGCAAGGGATGCCATCTTGAATCGCGTACCTTGCATTGAAGATCCAGTGTACGGCGGCGACTGTATGAAGAGGATGCTCCGCACCGGATGTCTTCAGGATGGACCCGTTCCAACGGGATCAAGATAGAAGATGCCGCCTGGATGAAGATTGAAGAGGTCACCTGGATGAAGACTACTCGCCACTTACATCAGGACGTCGCCGCTGGGATGAAGCTTGAAGAGGCCGCCTGGATGAAGACTTCGCCGGGATGAAGATCTTTCAAGCGGGACTTCAAAAACTGTAAGTGGATCGTCAGGGGCTTAGTGTTAGACTTTTTTAAGGGTTTATTGGGTGGGTTTTATTTTTTAGTTTAGGGTCTGGGCAGTAAAAGAGCTAAATGCCCTTTTAAGGGCAATGCATATACAAATGCCCTTTTTAGGGCAATGGGTAGCTTAGGTTTTTTAGAATTAGGTTTTTTATTTTGAGGGGTTGGTTGGGTGGTGGGTTTTACTGTTGGTGGGGGGTCTTTGTGGGGGGGGTTTTACAGGTAAAAGCTGATATCTTAGGGGCAATGCCCCACAAAAGGCCCTTTTAAGGGCCATTGGTATATTATTGTAGGCTAGGGTTTTTTTTATTTTGGGTGGGATTTTTTTTAGTGCTATTAGATTAGGTGTAATTCTTTTTTATTTTTGATAATTTTGTTTTTTATTTTTTGTAACTTAGTAATTTTTTTTTGTAATTAGATAGTTTGTAATGTTTTTTAATGTGTAGTTTAGTTTAATTTAATTGGTAGTTAAATATTAGTTTAATTGTTAGTTTAAACTTGTTTTTTTTTAAGATGACAGGTACATTTTAATTTAAGATAGGTAAATTGTAATTTTAATATAAAGTTAGGGTGGCGTTAGGTTTAGGGGTTACTAGTTTAAATTAGTTTAATGCGATGTGGGGGGCTTTCAGTTTAGGGGTTAATAGTTTTATTTAGTATATTTCGTTGTGGGGGCTTTCGGTTTAGGGGTTAATAGATTTATTATAGTGGCTTGCGGTTTAGAGCTTTATAACTAGTATAGCGGGGGCGATGTGGGCAGACGGCAGATTAGCTGTTAATTATATTTAAATAGTGTTTGTGATGCAGGAGGACGGCGGTTTAGGGGTTAATAACTTTAGTATAGTGGTAACTATGTCGGGGAGCGGCGAAATAGGGGTTAATAAAAAAAATTGTGTTGGTGATGTCTGGAGCAGTAGATTAGTGGTTAATACATTTAAAATAGTGTTTGCGATGCGGGAGGGCCTCGGTTTAGGGGTTTATAGGTAGTTTATGGGTGTTAGTGTACTTTTTAACACTTTAGTTATGTGTTTTATGTTACAGCTTTGTAGCATAACACTCATAACTACTGACTTTAGATGGCGGTACGGATCTTGTCATTCTAGGCTGTAACTCTCGCTTTTTAGCCTCACCGCAAAACTCATAATACCGGCGCTATGGGAATCCCATTAAAAAACATCATTTTTAAGAGTGCGGTACTGACGTTGTGGTACAGGCTAAAAGGCTTGCGTTACACCTATACCGACAAGACTTGTTATGGCTGCGTTAGGGAAAAAGATGCCTTATGGGCCACAACGCTGCTATTTGACTTATAACGTAAAACTCGTAATCTAGGTGATTATTATTTACAGCAGATGGGGCATATTTATCAATGTGCGAGTGTAGCGTATCATGTCCGCCGCACATCGATAAATGCCGACAGCATACACTCTCAGTATTTATCATTGCACCAGCAGTTAACTGCTGGTGCAATACCGCCCCCTGCAGATTCTCGGCCAATCAGCCGTTAGCAGGGGGTTTCAATCAATACGATCGTATTCAAGGGGCATCAAGCTCCATACGGAGATTGATAAATATGCCCCATAGTCATTACCTTGATCTGCCTATCAGATAAGGTGGTAAAAAGTAGGTACAAATACCACCTCTTCCTTAAGTCCATTTAAAAACATTGACTACTACTGCTTTTTTTAATAATATTCTTATTCTTGCTAACATTATAATTATTATTTACAGCTGTAGTCATTACCTTAAACTACCGATCAGAAGATGTGGTAAAGAACAAAAAAAATTTTTGAATGATATTCTAAATATTGTTACCAGAGCTGAGCTGGCTTCAGAGGATACACGTGCACTAACAGACACATGCACTAGCAGATACGTGCACTAATAGACAGGTGCACTAGCAGATACGTGCACTAGCAGACACATGGACTAGAAACTAAAAAGTTTCTTATCCACGCTCAGTAGAGGAGTTTGGTGGCAAATATCATGTGATGAAAAGACAGCTTAGGACTTAAAGGGACAGTCAACACCAGAATTTTTGTTGTTTAAAAAGAAAGATAATCCCTTTATTACCCATTCCCCAGTTTTGCATATCCAACACAGTTATAATAATACACGTTTTACCTCTGTAATTATCTTGTATCTAAGCCTCTGCTGACTGCCCCCTTATTTCAGTTCTTTTGACAGACATGCAGTTTAGCCAATCAGTGCTCACTCCTAGGTCACTTTACGTGCATGAGCTCAATGTTATCTATATGAAACGTGAACTAATGCCCTATAGTGGTCAAAATGTATTCAGATTGGAGGCAGTCTTCAAGGTCTAAGAAATTAGCATATGAACCTCCTAGGTTTAGCTTTCAACTAAGAATACAACAGAACAAAGCAAAATTGGTGATAAAAGTAAATTGGGAAGTTGTTTAAAATTGCATGCCCTATTTAAATCATGAAAGTTTTTTTTTGGACTTGACTGTCCCTTTAAGTTATCATCATGGCAGCTGCCTTCCTTTTCTATAGGTAGTGGCTACTCTGAGAGTTGCTAACTGCTCATTTTGCAAGAAAACAAGTCACTTGTTTACTTTGATTTCACACACACACACATATATATATATTACAGAAGAGCACTTTTATATCCCTTTAATGTATTTTATAGATGGGTACGTGGCCATCAATGGCTTAATGTGCTGCGGAACCTGTTGGCGCACTACAAATAACTGATAATAATAATATGAGTTAATAAATGTGTGTAGCCATGAATGTGTTAATGTGTGTAAAGATGTGTATGTGACTATGAATGGGTTAATGCATATATATATATATACATATACACAAATATGTGTGTGTGAGACTGAATGGGTTAATGTGTGTGTCTGTATATACTGTATATATATATATATATATATATACACACACATATGTGTGTGTGTGAGACTATAAATTGGTCAATGCGTTGTGCTGGTGCATTTGTATGTATGACTGTGTGTGTGCATGTGCCAGTATGTGTGTATTTCTCTTGTAAGGTGTATCCAGCCCACGGATCATCCATTACTTGTGGGATATTCTCCTTCCCAACAGGAAGCTGCAAGAGGATCACCCACAGCAGAGCTGTCTATATAGCTCCTCCCCTAACTGCCACCTACCAGTCATTCTCTTGCAGCTCTCGACAAGATAGGAAGTAGCTAGAGAGATGTGGTGAATTTATGTAGTTTATCTTCAATCAAAAGTTTATTATTTTCAAATGGTACCGGAGTTGTATTGTTTTAGCCTCAGGCAGAAAGTTGAAGAAGAGTCTGCCTGTGGTTTTTGATGATCTTAGCAGGTTGTAACTAAGATCCATAGCTGTTCTCACACATAACTGAAGAGATGAGGTAACTTCAGCTGGGGGAATGGCGTGCAGGGTCTCCTGCTATGAGGTATGTGCAGTTTAAATTTTTCTAGAGAAATGAATATGCTAGAAAATGCTGTTAATACCGGATTTATTTAAGGTAAGCCTGATTACAGTGATTTAATAACGACTAGTATCATGCTTGCTGTAAAAGGTAATATTCTTATTACTTTCTCACATTACTGAAAATAAGATAACGTTTGTTGGTAGTGTTTAAACGTTTTTTTTTTTCTACATATTGGTGATAAAACTTTTGGGGCCCAGTTTTTTCCACATGGTTGGCTAGATTTTGCCTAGGGATAGTTTTTATGGCCCTCTCACTGTGAGTACAGGTTGGGAGGGGCCTAATTTCAGGCCTAAATCGTGCAGTAGTTTTTGCAGCTTGAGACTTCCAGCTTCCCTGAAGGAGTCCCCTGAACACTTAGGACCTCTACAAAGGGTTTTTGTGCCTTCAAAAGTCGTTGTATGGGCAGGTAGGGCCACAGCAGAGCTGTGGCAGTTTGTTGTGACTGTTAAAAAAACGTTTATATCGTTTTTTTGATCCGGTTTTGAAACTAAGGGGTTAATCATCCATTTGCAAGTGGGTGCAATGCTCTGTTAGTCTATTATAGACACTGTAAAAATTTCGTAAGATTTACTGCTTTTTATCACTGTTTTTCAATTTCTGACAAAATTTGTTTCTCTTAAAGGCACAGTACCGTTTTTATTTTTTGCTTGTTTACATTTATCAAAGTGTTTTCCAAGCTTGCTGGTCTCATTGCTAGTCTGTTTAAACATGTCTGACATAGAGGAAACTCCTTGTTCATTATGTTTAGAAGCCATTGTGGAACCCCCTCTTAGAATGTGTACCAAATGTACTGATTTTACTTTAAGTTATAAAGATCATATTCTGTCTTTAAAAGATTTATCACCAGAGGAAATTGACAAGGGGGAAGTTATGCCGACTAACTCGCCCCACGTGTCAGAACCTTTGACTCCCGCTCAAGTGGCGCCAAGTACATCTAGCGCGCCCATGGCGTTTACTTTACAAGACATGGCGGCAGTTATGGATCATACCCTTACAGCGGTATTGTCCAAACTACCAGGGTTACAAGGAAAGCGAGACAGCTCTGCGACTAGAAAAAATACAGAGCTCTCTGACGCTTTAGTAGCTATGTCTGATATCCCCTCACAATATGCAGAAGCTGAGGCAGGAAAGCTTCTTTCTGTGGGTGATTTTTCTGACTCAGGGAAGATGCTTCAACCTGATTCTGATATGTCTACATTTAAATTTAAGCTTGAACACCTCCGCGTGTTGCTCAGGGAGGTTTTAGCTACTCTGGATGACTGTGACACCATTATAGTGCCAGAGAAATTGTGTAGATTGGATAAATACTATGCAGTGCCTGTTTACACTGATGTTTTTCCAATACCTAAAAGGTTTTCAGAAATTATTACTAAGGAATGGGATAGACCAGGTGTACCGTTCTCTCCCCATCCTATTTTTAAGAAAATGTTTCCAATAGATGCCGCTACACAGGACTTATGGCAGACGGTCCCTAAGGTGGAGGGAGCAGTTTCTACCCTAGCTAAGCATACAACTATTCCCGTCGAGGACAGTTGTGCTTTCCTAGATCCAATGGATAAAAAGTTAGAGAGTTACCTTAAGAAAATGTTTATTCAACAAGGTTTTATTCTCCAGCCTCTTGCATGCATTGCCCCGGTCACTGCTGCTGCGGCCTTCTGGTTTGAGTCTCTGGAAGAGGCCTTACAGGTAGAAACTCCATTGGATGATATACTTGACAAGCTTAAAGCGCTTAAGCTAGCCAATTCATTTGTTTCTGACGCCGTTGTTCATTTAACAAAACTAACGGCTAAGAACTCAGGTTTTGCTATACAGGCGCGTAGGGCGCTATGGCTTAAATCCTGGTCAGCTGACGTTACTTCAAAGTCTAAGCTTCTCCACATTCCCTTCAAGGGGCAGACCCTATTCGGGCCTGGATTGAAGGAGATCATTTCTGATATTACTGGAGGAAAAGGTCATGCCCTTCCTCAGGATAGGTCTAATAACTTAAGGACCAAACAAACTAATTTTCGTGCCTTTCGAAACTTTAAGACGAGCGCGGCATCAACTTCCTCTAATACAAAACAAGAGGGAAATTTTGCCCAGTCCAAGCCGGTCTGGAGACCTAACCAGGCCTGGAACAAAGGTAAGCAGGCCAAGAAGCCTGCTGCTGCCTCTAAGACAGCATGAAAGATCAGCCCCCGATCCGGTAACGGATCTAGTAGGGGGCAGACTTTCTCTCTTTGCCCAGGCTTGGGCAAGAGATGTCCAGGATCCCTGGGCATTGGAAATTGTGTCCCAGGGATATCTTCTGGACTTCAAAGCTTCTTCCCCAAAAGGAAGATTTCACCTCTCACAATTATCTGCAGACCAGATAAAGAGAGAGGCATTCTTACATTGTGTTCAAGACCTCCTAGTTATGGGAGTGATCCACTGTTTCCTCTGCTCCCTCGTCTGATTGCCAAGATCAAACAGGAGAGAGCTTCAGTGATTTTGATAGCACCTTCGTGGCCTCGCAGGACTTGGTATGCAGATCTGGTGGACATGTCATCCTCTCCACCATGGACTCTGCCTCTGAGACAGGACCTTCTACTTCAGGGTCCTTTCAAACATCCAAATCTAATTTTTCTGCGTCTGACTGCTTGGAGATTGAACGCTTGATTTTATCAAAGCGTGGTTTCTCCGAGACGGTCATTGATACCTTAATACAGGCGCGAAAGCCTGTCACCAGGAAAATCTATCATAAGATATGGTGTAAATATCTTCATTGGTGTGAATCCAAGGGTTGCTCATGGAGTAAAGTCAGGATTCCTAGGATATTATCTTTTCTCCAAGAAGGATTGGAGAAGGGTTTATCAGCTAGTTCCTTAAAGGGACAGATTTCTGCTCTGTGTATTTTTTTCCACAAACGTCTGGCTGAGGTTCCAGATGTTCAGGCGTTTTGTCAGGCTCTGGTTAGAATTAAGCCTGTTTTTAAACTTGTTGCTCCGCCATGGAGTTTAAATTTAGTTCTGTTTTTAGTAGCCATCTCCTCGGCTCGAAGAGTTTTGGAGTTATCTGCTTTACAATGTGATTCCCCTTATCTCATTTTCCATGCAGATAAGGTAGTGTTACGTACCAAACCTGGTTTTCTGCCTAAGGTGGTATCTAATAAAAATATCAATCAGGAGATTGTTGTTCCGTCACTGTGTCCTAATCCTTCTTCAAAGAAGGAACATCTATTACACAATCTTGACGTGGTTCGCGCTTTAAAGTTTTATTTACAAGCTACTAAAGATTGTTTGTTGTCTACTCTGGACAGAGGAGAGGCCAAAAGGCTTCGGCAACTTCTCTATCTTTTTGGCTAAGAAGTATAATCCGCTTAGCTTATGAGACTGCTGGCCAGCAGCCTCCTGAAAGAATTACAGCTCATTCTACTAGAGCGGTAGCTTCCACATGGGCTTTTAAGAATGAGGCTTCTGTTGAACAGATTTGTAAGGCGGCGACTTGGTCTTCGCTTCATACTTTTTCTAAATTCTATAAATTTGATACTTTTGCTTCTTCGGAGGCTATTTTTGGGAGAAAGGTCTTACAGGCAGTGGTTCCTTCCGTTTAAGCGCCTGCCTTGTCACCTCCCTTCATCCGTGTCCTATAGCTTTGGTATTGGTATCCCACAAGTAATGGATGATCCGTGGACTGGATACACCTTACAAGAGAAAACAAAAGTTATGTTTACCTGATAAATTTATTTCTCTTGTGGTGTATCCAGTCCACGGCCCGCCCTGTCATTTTAAGGCAGGTGTTTTTTATTTTTAAACTACAGTCACCACTGCACCCTATAGTTAATCCTTTCTCTTGCTTGTCTTCGGTCGAATGACTGGTAGGTGGCAGTTAGGGGAGGAGCTATATAGACAGCTCTGCTGTGGGTGATCCTCTTGCACTTCCTGTTGGGAAGGAGAATATCCCACAAGTAATGGATGATCCGTGGGCTGGATACACCAAAAGAGAAATACATTTATCAGGTAAGCATAAATTTTGTTTTGTGTGTGTGCTAGTGTATTTGTATGTATGACTGTGTATATGAATGTGCCAGTATGAGTGTATATCTGTGCTAGTGCATTTGTATATATGACTGTATATGCATGTGCCTGTATGTGTGTATATATGTGTGTGCTAGTGCATTTGTATATATATGACTGTATATGCATGTACCAGTATGTGTGTATATGTGTGTGTGCTAATGCATTTGTATGTATGACTGTATATGCATGTGCCAGTATGTGTGTATGCTAATGTATTTGTATGTATGACTGTGTATATGCATGTGCCAGTATGTGTGTATGCTAATGTATTTGTATGTATGACTGTATATGCATGTGCCAGTATGTGTGTGTGCTAGTGTATTTGTATGTATGTCCGTGTATATGCATGTGCCAGCATGTGTGTATTTGTGTGTGTGCTAGTGTATTTGTATGTATGACTGTGTATATACATGTGTGTGTGTGTGCTAGTGCATTTGTATGTATGACTGTGTATATGAATGTGCCAGTATGAGTGTGTATCTGTGCTAGTGCATGTGTATATATAACTGTATATGCATGTGCCTGTATGTGTGTATATATGTCTGTGCTAGTGCATTTGTATGTATGACTGTGTATATGCATGTGCCTGTATGTGTGTGTATGCTAATGTATTTGTATGTATGACTGTGTATATGCATGTGCCAGTATTTGTGTGTGTGCTAGTGTATTTTTATGTATGGCTGTGTATATGCATGTGCCTGTATGTGTGTGCTAGTGCATTTGTATGTATGACTGTGTATATGAATGTGCCAGTATGTGTGTGCTAGTGCATTTGTATGTATGACTGTGTATATGTGTGTGCTAGTGCATTTGTATGTATGACTGTATATGTGTGTGCTAGTGCATTTGTATATATGACTGTGTATATGCATGTGCCTGTATGTGTGTGTATATGTGTGTGCTAGTGCATTTGTATGTATGTGTGTGTATATGTGTGTGTGCTAGTGCATTTGTATGTATGACTGTGTATATGCATGTGCCTGTATGTGTGTGCTAGTGCATTTGTATGCATGACTGTCTATATGCATGTGCGTGTATGTGTGTGTGCTAGTGCATTTGTATGTATGATTGTGTATATGCATGGGCCTGTATGTGTGTGCTAGTGTATTTGTATGTATGACAGTGTATACACTCATACTGGCACATTCATATACACAGTGTGCACAATTATTAGGTAAGTTGTAATTTTGAGGATTCATTTCATTATTGAACAACTATAGTGCTCTCAGACAATCCAAAATGTTAATAAACCTCAAACCTTAATATTTATCGCCTAGATTTAGAGTTTTGCGTCCAAAGGGGTGCGTTAGCTACGCATGTTTTTTTTTTCTAACGCTGCTTCTAAACAACGCTGGTATTTAGAGTTCTCTGAAGGGCTGCATTAGGTTTCAAAAAAGGAGCGTACAGGCATATTTACCGCCACTTCAACTCTCAATACCAGCGTTGTTTACGGTAGCGGCTAGCTTGAAAAACGTGCTCGTGCACGATTCCCCCATAGGAAACAATGGGGCAGTTTGGGCTGAAAAAAAACCTAACACCTGCAAAAAAGCAGTGTTAAGCTCCTAACGCAGCCCCATTGTTTCCTATGGGGAAACACTTTCTAAGTCTGCACCTAACACCCTAACATGTACCCCGAGTCTAAACACCCCTAACCTTACACTTATTAACCCCTAATCTGCCGCCCCCACTATCACTGACCCCTGCATTATATTATTAACCCCTAATCTGCCGCTCTGTACACCGCCGCAACCTACATTATACCTATGTACCCCTAATCTGCTGCCCCTAACATCGCCGACCCCTATATTATATTTATTAACCCCTAATCTGCTGCCCCCAACGTCGCCGCTACCTACCTACACTTATTAACCCCTAATCTGCCAACCGGACCTTGCCGCCAGTATAATAAATGTATTAACCCCTAAACCGCCGCACTCCCGCCTCGCAAACCCTATAATAAATATTATGAACCCCTAATCTGCCCTCCCTAACATCGCCGACACCTAACTTCAAGTATTAACCCCTAATCTGCCGACCGGACCTCGCCGCTACTCTAATAAAATGTATTAACCCCTAACGCTAAGTCTAACCCTAACACCCCCCCTAAGTTAAATATAATTTTAATCTAACGAAATAAATTAAATATTATTAACTAAAGTCTTCCTATTTAAAACTAAATACTTACCTGTAAAATAAACCCTAATATAGCTACAATATAACGAATAATTATATTGTAGCTATTTTAGGATTTATATTTATTTTACAGGCAACTTTGTATTTATTTTAACTAGGTACAATAGCTATTAAATAGTTATTTACTATTTAATAGCTACCTAGTTAAAATAATTACAAAATTACCTGTAAAATAAATCCTAACCTAAGTTACAATTAAACCTAACACTACACTATCAATAAATTAATTAAATCAATTAACTACAAGTACCTACAATTAAATAAACTACACTAAATTACAAAAAATGAAAAAAGATTAAAAGAATTTTAAGCTAATTACACCTACTCTAAGCCCCCTAATAAAATAACAAAGCCCCCCAAAATAAAAAAATTCCCTACCCTAATCTAAATTAAAATAGTTAACAGCTCCTTACCCTTAAAAGGGCTTTTGCGGGGCATGCCCCAAAGAAATCAGCTCTTTTGCCTGTAAAAAAAAAAACACAATACCACCCCCCAACATTACAACCCACCACCCACATACCCCTACTCTAACCCAAACCCCCCTTAAATAAACCTAACACTACCCCCCTGAAGATCTCCCTACCTTGAGTCGTCTTCACCCAACCGGGCCGAACTCTTCATCCGATGGACCAAAAGAAGACATCTGGAGCGGCAGAAGTCTTCATCCTAACCGGGCAGAAGAGGACATCCGGACCGGCAGACATCTTCATCCATCCGACGAGGAGCGGCTCCATCTTCAAGACCTCCGGCATGGAACATCCTCTTCCTACCGACGACTACCGACGAATGAAGGTTCCTTTAAGTGACGTCATCCAAGATGGCGTCCCTCGAATTCCGATTGGCTGATAGGATAAGAATTAAGGTAGGAAAAATCTGATTGGCTGATTGAATCAGCCAATCAGATTCAAGTTCAATCCGATTGGCTGATACAATCAGCCAATCAGATTGAGCTCGCATTCTATTGGCTGTTCCGATCAGCCAATAGAATATGAGCTCAATCTGATTGGATCAGCCAATCGGGTTGAACTTGAATCTGATTGGCTGATTCAATCAGCCAATCAGATTTTTCCTACCTTAATTCCGATTGGCTGATAGAATCCTATCAGCCAATCGGAATTTGAGGGACGCCATCTTGGATGACGTCACTTAAAGGAACCTTCATTTGTCGGTAGGAAGAGGGTGTTCCGCGCCGGAGGTCTTGAAGATGGAGCCGCTCCTCGTCGGATGGATGAAGATAGAAGATGCCGCTTGGATCAAGATGGTTGCCGGTCTGGATCGCCTCTTCTTCCCGGATAGGATGAAGACTTTGGAGCCTCTTCTGGACCTCTTCAGCCGCAGGATTATGGATCGCCAGCCCCCGCTTGGGTTGGATGAAGATTTTGGAGCCAGGACCGATCGGTGATACCGGTGAGGTGAAGATAAGGTAGGAAGATCTTCAGGGGCTTAGTGTTAGGTTTATTTAAGGGGGGTTTGGGTTAGATTAGGGGTATGTGGGTGGTGGGTTTTAATGTTGGGGGGGTATTGTATGTTTTTTTTTTCAGGCAAAAGAGCTGAATTCTTTGGGGCATGCCCCGCAAAGGGCCCTGTTCAGGGCTGGTAAGGTAAAAGAGCTTTGAACTTTTGTAATTTAGAATAGGGTAGGGCATTTTTTTATTTTGGGGGTCTTTGTTATTTTATTAGGGGGCTTAGAGTAGGTGTAATTAGTTTAAAATTGTTGTAATATTTTTCTAATGTTTGTAAATATTTTATTATTTTTTGTAACTTAGTTCTTTTTTATTTTTTGTACTTTAGTTTATTTAAATGTATTTATTTGTAGGTATTGTATTTAATTAATTTATTGATAGTGTAGTGTTAGGTTTAATTGTAGATAATTGTAGGTATTTTATTTAATTAATTTATTGATAGTGTAGTGTTAGGTTTAATTGTAACTTAGGTTAGGATTTATTTTACAGGTAATTTTGTAATTATTTTAACTATTTTAGCTATTAAATAGTTCTTAACTATTTAATAGCTATTGTACCTGGTTAAAATAAATACAAAGTTACCTGTAAAATAAATATAAATCCTAAAATAGCTATAATATAATTATAATTTATATTGTAGCTATATAAGGGTTTATTTTACAGGTAAGTATTTAGCTTTAAATAGGAATAATTTATTTAATAAGAGTTAATTTATTTCGTTAGATTTAAATTATATTTAACTTAGGGGGGTGTTAGGGTTAGGCTTAGCTTTAGGGGTTAATCCATTTATTACAGTAGCGGCGAGATTCGGTCGGCAGATTAGGGGTTAATAATTGAAGTTAGGTGTCGGCGAGGTTAGGGAGGGCAGATTAGGGGTTAATACTATTTATTATAGGGTTATTGAGGCGGGAGTGAGGCGGATTAGGGGTTAATAACTTTATTATAGTAGCGGTGTGGTCCGCTCGGCAGATTAGGGGTTAATAAGTGTAGGCAGGGGTCGGCGGTGTTAGTAGCAGCAGATTAGGGGTACATAAGTATAACGTAGGTGGCGGTCGGCAGATTAGGGGTTAAAAAAATTTAATCGAGTGGCGGCGATGTGGGGGGACCTCGGTTTAGGGGTACATAGGTAGTTTATGGGTGTTAGTGTACTTTAGAGCACAGTAGTTAAGAGCTTTATAAACCGGCGTTAGCCCAGAAAGCTCTTAACTACTGACTTTTTTCTGCGGCTGGAGTTTTGTCGTTAGATTTCTAACGCTTACTTCAGCCACGACTCTAAATACCGGAGTTAGAAAGATCCCATTGAAAAGATAGGATACGCAATTGACGTAAGGGGATCTGCGGTATGGAAAAGTCGCGGCTGAAAAGTGAGCGTTAGACCCTTTAATGACTGACTCCAAATACCAGAGGGCGGTAAAAACCAGCGTTAGGAGCCTCTAACGCTGGTTTTGATGGCTACCGCCCCACTCTAAATCTAGGCCTAAGAAAGGTAACCAGTTTTGCTGACAGAGAAGCGATACTTCAAATGACCACTAGAGGTCCTCAGGGCTAAAGAATAACAGAATTTATGTAAGAACTTACCTGATAAATTCATTTCTTTCATATTGGCAAGAGTCCATGAGCCAGTGACGTATGGGATATACAATCCGACCAGGAGGGGCAAAGTTTCCCAAACCTCAAAATGCCTATAAATACACCCCTCAACACACCCACAATTCAGTTTAACGAATAGCCAAGCAGTGGGGTGATAAAGAAAGGAGTAGAAAGCATCAACAAAAGAAATTTGGAAATAATTGTGCTTTATACAAAAAAATCATAACCACCATAAAAAAGGGTGGACCTCATGGACTCATGCCAATATGAAAGAAATGAATTTATCAGGTAAGTTCTTACATAAATTATGTTTTCTTTCATGTAATTGGCAAGAGTCCATGAGCTAGTGACGTATGGAATAGAATACCCAAGATGTGGATCTCCACTCAAGAGTCACTAAAGAGGGAGGGAATAAAATAAAAACAGCCATTTTCCGCTGAAAAAATTAATCCACAACCCAAAAAAATAAGTTTATTTTCATAATTGAAAAAAAAAATTAAATAAAAAAGCAGAAGAATCAAACTGAAACAGCTGCCTGAAGAACTTTTCTACCAAAAAACTGCTTCAGAAGAAGCAAGTACATCAAAACGGTACAATTTAGTAAATGTATGCAAGTTGCCGCTTTGCAAATCTGATCAACTGAAGCTTCATTCTTAAAAAGCCCACGAAGTGGAGACTGATCTAGTAGAATGAGCTGTAATTCTCTGAGGCGGGGCCTGACCCGACTCTAAATAAGCTTGATGAATCAAAAGTTTCAACCAAGAAGCCAAGGAAATAGCAGAAGCCATCTGACCTTTCCTAGGACCAGAAAATAAAACAAATAGACTGGAAGTCTTCCTGAAATCTTTAGTAGCTTCCACATAATATTTCAAAGCTCTTACCACATCCAAAGAATGTAAGGATCTTTCCAAAGAATTCTTAGGATTAGGACATAAGGAAGGGACAACAATTTCTCTATTAATGTTGTTAGTATTCACAACCTTAGGTAAAAATTGAAAAGAAGTCCGCAAAACTGCCTTATCCTGATGAAAAAAAAGAAAAGGAGACTCACAAGAAAGAGCAGATAGCTCAGAAACTCTTCTAGCAGAAGAGATGGCCAAAAGGAACAACACTTTCCAAGAAAGTAGTTTAATGTCCAAAGAATGCATAGGTTCAAATGGAGGAGCCTGTAAAGCCTTCAGAACCAAATTAAGACTCCAAGGAGGAGAGATTGATTTAATGACAGGCTTAATACGAACTAAAGCCTGTACAAAACAGTGTATATCAGGAAGTATAGCAATCTTTCTGTGAAATAAAACAGAAAGAGCGGAGATTTGTCCTTTCAAGGAACTTGCAGACAAACCCTTATCCAAACCATCCTGAAGAAACTGTAAAATTCTAGGAATTCTAAAAGAATGCCAGGAGAATTTATGAGAAGAACACCATGAAATGTAAGTCTTCCAAACTCTATAATAAATCTTTCTAGAGACCGATTTACGAGCTTGTAACATAGTATTAATCACTGAGTCAGAGAAACCTCTATGACTTAGTACTAAGCGTTCAATTTCCATACCTTCAAATGTAATGATTTGAGATCCTGATGGAAAAACGGACCTTGAGATAGTAGGTCTGGCCGTAACGGAAGTGGCCAAGGCGGGCAACAGGACATCCGAACCAGATCCGCATACCAAAACCTGTGTGACCATGCTGGAGCCACCAGCAACACAAATTAGTGTTCCATGATGATTTTGGAGATCACTCTTGGAAGGAGAACTAGAGGCGGGAAAATGTAAGCAGGATGATAACACCAAGGAAGTGTCAGCGCATCCACTGCTTCCGCCTGAACATCCCTGGACCTGGACAGGTATCTGGGAAGTTTCTTGTTTAGATGAGAGGCCATGAGATCTATCTCTGGAAGACCCCACATCTGAACAATCTGAGAAAATACATCTGGATGGAGAGACCACTCCCCTGGATGTAAAGTCTGGCGGCTGAGATAATCCGCCTCCCAATTGTCTACACCTGGGATATGCACCGCAGAGATTAGACAGGAGCTGGATTCGGCACAAGCAAGTATCCGAGATATTTCTTTCATAGCTTGGGGACTGTGAGTCCCACCCTGATGATTGACATATGCCACTGTTGTGATATTGTCTGTCTGAAAACAAATGAACGGTTCTCTCTTTAACAGAGGCCAAAACTGAAGAGCTCTGAGAATTGCACAGAGTTCTAAAATATTTATTGGTAATCTCGCCTCTTGAGATTTCCAAACCCCTTGTGCTGTCAGAGATCCCCAAACAGTTCCCCAACCTGAAAGACTCACCTCTGTTGTGATCATAGTCCAGGTTGGCCGAACAAAAGAAGCCCCTTGAACTAAACTATGGTGATCTATCCACCATGTCAGAGAGTGTCGTACATTGGGATTTAAGGATATTAATTGTGATATATTTGTATAATCCCTGCACCATTGGTTCAGCATACAAAGCTGTAGAGGTCTCATGTGAAAACGAGCAAAGGGGATCGCGTCCGATGCTGCAGTCATGAGACCTAAAACTTCCATGCACATAGCCACTGAAGGGAATGACTGAGACTGAAGGTGCCGGCAGGCTGCAACCAATTTTAAACGTCTCTTGTCTGTTAGAGACAGAGTCATGGACACTGAATCTATCTGGAAGCCTAAAAAGGTGACCCTTGTCTGAGGAATCAAGAAACTTTTTGGTAAATTGATCCTCCAACCATGTTTCCGAAGAAACAACACTAGTTGATTCGTGTGAGATTCTGCAGTATGTAAAGACTGAGCTAGTACCAAGATATATAATACCAAATAAGGAAACACTGCAATACCCTGTTCTCTGATTACAGAGAGTAGGGCACCCAGAACCTTTGTAAAGATTCTTGGAGCTGTTGCTAGGCCAAATGGAAGAGCAACAAATTGGTAATGCTTGTTTAGAAAAGAGAATCTCAGAAACTGATAATGTTCTGGATGAATCGGATGAATCGGAATATGAAGGTATGCATCCTGCAAGTCTATTGTGGAGATATAATGTCCTCGCTGAACAAAAGGCAGACTAGTCCTTATAGTCACCATCTTGAAAGTTGGTACTCTTACATAACGATTCAAAATTTTCAGATCCAAAACTGGTCTGAATAAATTTTCCTTTTTTGGGACAATGAATAGATTTGAATAAAACCCAAAACCTTGTTCCTGAAAAGGAACTGGCATGATTACCCCTGAAGACTCCAGGTCTGAAACACACTTCAGGAAAGCCTGAGCTTTTACTGGATTTGCTGGGATACGTGAGAGAAAAAAAAATCTTCTCACAGGAGGTCTTACTCTGAATCCTATTCAATACCCTTAAGAGACAATGCTCTGGATCCATTGATTTTGGACAAATTTTATCCAAATATCCTTGAAAAACCTTAATCTGCCCCCTACCAGCTGAGCTGGAATGAGGGCTGCACCTTCATGCGGACTTAGGGGCTGATTTTGGTTTCCTAAATGGCTTGGATTTATTCCAATTTGAGGAAGACTTCCAATTGGAAGCAAATTCCTTGGGGGGAAGAATTGAGTTTTTGCTCCTTATTCTGACAAAAAGAACGAAAACGGTTAGAAGCCTTAGATTTACCCTTAGGTTTTTTATCCTGAGGCAGAAAAACTCCATTTCCCCCAGTGACAGTTGAAATAATAGAATCCAATTGAGAACCAAATAAATTATTACCTTGGAAAGAAAGAGATAGTAATCTCGATTTAGATGTCATATCAGCATTCCAAGATTTAAGCCACAAAGCTCTTCTAGCTAATATAGCTAAAGACATGGATCTAACATCAATTTTGATAATATTAAAAATGGCATCACAAATAAAATTATTAGCATATTGCAGTAAGCGAATAATGCTAGATAAGTCAGGATCCAATTCCTGTTGCGCTAAATTCTCCAACCAGAAAGTTGATGCAGCCGCAACATCAGCCAAAGAAATTGCAGGTCTGAGAAGATGACCTGAATATAAATAGGCCTTCCTTAGATAAGATTCAAGCTTCCTATCTAAAGGATCCTTAAAGGAAGTACTATCTTCCATAGGAATAGTGGTAAGTTTAGCAAGAGTAGAAATAGCCCCATCAACTTTGTGGATTTTTTCCCAAAACTCTATAGATTTTGCTGGTAAAGGATACAATTTTTTAAACCTTGAAGAAGGAATAAAAGAAGTACCTGGCTTATTCCATTCCTTAGAAATCATATTACAAATAGCCTCAGGAATAGAAAAAAAACCCTGGAGAAACCACGGGAGGTTTAAAAACAGCATTTAAACGTTTATTAGACTGAACGTGAAGAGGACTGGTTACCTCAATATCCAAAGAAATTAACACTTCTTTTAATAAAGAACGCTTATACTCTATTTTAAATAAATAAGTAGATTTGTCAGTGTCAATGTCTGAAGAAGGATCTTCTGTATCAGATAGATCCTCATCAGAAGAGGATAAATTATTATGTTGTTGGTCATTTGAAATTTCATCAACTAAATGAGAAGTTTTAAAAGACCTTTTACTTTTATTAGAAGGTGGAAATGCAGACAAAGCCTTCAGGATAGAATCAGAAACAAATTCTTTAAAATTTACAGGTATATCATGCACATTAGAAGTTGAAGGAACTGCAACTGGCAATGTACTATTACTGATGGATACACAATCTGCATGTAAAAGTTTATCATGACAACTATTACAAATGACATTCGGCGAAATAATTTCTACAATTTTACAGCAAATGCACTTAGCTTTGGTAGAACCGATGTCAGGTTGCAATGTTCCAGCAGAAACTTCTGAGGCAGGATCAGATTGAGACATCTTGCAAAATGTAAGAGAAAAAAACAACATATAAAGCAAAATTATCTATTTCCTTATATGACAGTTTCAGGAATGGGAAAAAATGCAAATATCATAGCCCTCTGATAGAGAAAAAGGCAAGAGGCAAACATCAATGGGGTATTGAAATAATGAAAAAGTTTGGCGCCAAGTATGACGCACAACGTAACTTAAACTTTTTTGGCGCCAAAAATAACCGGAAATGACACACTCGCGTCACTAATGATGCAATCGTGTGAAAGGTCTCGGCGTCAAGTATGACGCTGGAAATGACAAAGTTGCGTCATAGACGTATTTTTCGCACCAAAAATATTTTTGCGCCAAGAATGACGCAATAAAGTTTAGCATTTGATGCACCCGCGGGCCTAATACCGCCCGCAATTTGCAAGAAGTAGTCAATTGAAAAAAAGACTAAACCCCAGGTAAGAAATTAATTTCTTAATGTTTATATTCCCCAAATATGAAACTGACAGTCTGCAGAAGGAAATACATGAACCTGACTCCTGGCAAATATAAGTACAATACATATATTTAGAACTTTATATAAATGCATAAAGTGCCAAACCATAGCTGAGGTGTCTTAAGTAATAAAAAACATACTTACCAAAAGACACCCATCCACATATAGCAGATAGCCAAACCAGTACTGAAACAGTTATCAGTATAGGTAATGGTAAATTGAGAGTATATCATCGATCTGAAAAGGGAGGCAGGAGATGAATCTCTACGACCGATAATAGAGAACCTATGAAATAGACCCCCGTTAGGGAAATCATCGTATTCATAAGTGATACTCCCTTCACATCCCTCTGACAATCGGGCTTCAACAATGCTGAGAAGCGCATATCAACGTAGAAATCTTAGCACAAACTTACTTCACCACCTCCATAGGAGGCAAAGTTTGTAAAAACTGAATTGTGGGTGTGGTGAGGGGTGTATTTATAGGCATTTTGAGGTTTGGGAAACTTTGCCCCTCCTGGTAGGATTGTATATCCCATACGTCACTAGCTCATGGATTCTTGCCAATTACATGAAAGAAAATTCATTTTGTGAAAGAGAAAAATTAAATGCGATATGTGCCTGTGCTTCATAAGGAAATACATGCCCTATCCTCCTGTGTCTTGCTGAACTCTAAACATAACAGTCATAAAACTGACTGAACCATAACCAGTAACTTATAACTTTATTTATATAAACACAGAACACAGTGTTGGAAAAGACCCATTGTTCAAGTTTTTTGTAGAACATGAGAACCGCTGGAAGCAACCAAGCAAAACTTACACCAGATGGCGGCAATCTAGCTAGGAGAGTAAGCAACCCCCTGCTAGGAAGATGGGCCGTGCCCGTGAATGCCGACAACAAGCAGAGCTAAAATGCACGCAGATGGGCTTAGGGAGTTCCTGGCAACTTCAAATGGGAGAGGGACCTCCAGGCACACACTTGTTGACTCCACCCTCCCCCCTGGGCAGCCGTTGCTCTACCTTCTGATGGCAAACCGGGGCGCAGACCAACTGCCACAAGAGATAGCCAAAGAGGCACAGCTCTTGCCGCCACCCTCATAAATGTAGCAAAATAGCACGCCTCAAATTACAGAGGAACAGGTCAATACCCCTCTCATTACGGTGCACCCCGTTCCTCCTGTAGAGGCTTCTCTCAGCCGTTGTGATGTTCCCATGCTCCACAACAAAACCACCTAACTGGGACAGAAAAATCCTCACATCCCTATTTAATTCCTTGCGTACCTGAAAGGCCGCCATGTGGGACTGCATATTGCGCCACTCTATTCTATGGATGATATTAGACCTCCCTATTTTTACATTGGGGACGCATGTCTGAAAATTTTTCAGGTCTGACTGGATCACTGCACTGAGCTGCTTGCATGGTAGGAGCCCCTACTATATATCATTCCCCCCGGGATGAATGATAATCACATGAGGTTTCTCCCACCAACGCATAGCCCCCTGCAGTAACTCAGGAAGACCAGACCATTGCAAAACGCTTCCCCCAAACCATCTGACAGTGGCCCTAGAAGATGGAAACCTCAACTGGCGTCTTTCAGGTCTTGCGATTGCCCTCAGTTCCACCCAATGGATGTACGAGTGTCCCGTGATCCACACACACAGCATACGCGCTGCCGGTCCTGCAAAGAAAGAAGAATTACCAAAAGGACATCGCTGGGCAAAACATGACAATTATTAAATCAATGGTCTAACTACAACAGGTACCTCTGTGATATCCAACGCCCTAGCAAACGGATATTGTCAGCTGACCATCCCAACCTGGCCGCAGTGGTAACTGCTCCAACCCTGAATGAGTGAGGGGTAATGACCCTAGGGTCAAGCTCTGCCCGAGTTGCCACCCATCTCAGGACTTTTCTGAACTGGAATCTAGTTAACGGAGATTCATCTGCGTGAACCAGAAATCCTAAGGGGTACTTCAGATGCACATCCATATAGGCCCAGACTAACTTCACTGGGCAACTGGTAAGAAAATCCATGTTTCTCTGCCCTCCTGATCAGTCTTTGATTTGGGCAGAAAAACAAGTACGGCTGTATCACTTGTCCGTATGTGAGAGGCGAGAAGGCCCCCTGGCTTATTCTTCGAGAGGGGAACTAATTCCCTTACCCTAAGTGCCCCATGAAAAGCCAGCCTGAAGGCCATTGCGAACAGGGTGGCTTCATAAGTGGAAGAACTTACGTCCAGCAAGGCGTGACAAAGGCTTGCCAGGCAATCAATAGTAACTGGTTCCCTGACGTCCCGTGTCCGTGGAACCATGCGCCCCAACCCCTCAGCACCTGTCTTACCAAAAAGGTTCTGGAAGAGTCAGCAAGGACGTACAGCTTAAAGAAGAAAGAGCTTACTGCCCCCTTAGACACCCCTTTACCTTGTAGCTCAGCGATCCAGTCCAGCAGACCCCACTGCTTGCCAGCACAAGAGATTCATCTGTGGGAGTCACAGAAGGTGACCCATTCGGTCCAATGCCTTACATACGTGTTCCAGGTAGAAGGAGCCAACGAGGATCTGATCATTGGTATCAAGGCTCCCCATCCAACGCCACCTGCCATAAGTAATCAGGGCAATGACAACCATCAGTATTCACCCCGGGGACTAAGTCATAGAATGATCCCCACTGAAAGCAGGAGAGCGCATCTGCAATCTTATTTTGAACCCCTGGGACGTGGCTTGCTCAGAACACTGTGTTCAGGTGCTGACACCTTAGTAACAGCAGCCTCAGGTACCTTACCACCACTGGGGACCCCGATGTGAGCTTGTTTATTGCAAACACCATGCTCATGTTGTCGGTCCAAAAAACTACTTCTCGGTCACGGAGCCGATTGCCCCATATCTCGAGGGCCACAATGATGGGAAAAAGCTCTAATAGACAGAGTTTTTTCACCAACCTGCGGTCAATCCATGACTGAGGCCACGGGCAGGTGCTCCATTGACCTTCAAGAAAGCATTGTACCCATGGGAGCCTGCGGCATCAGTAATTAACTGGATTGCACTGTTGGTCAATAACATCTCAGGAGTGACACGAAATCTGCATGCCTGAGAATGGAGCCCCACACAGCTGTCGCTAAAGTCGCCTGAGAAAGACTCTCCCCATAGGGATAACTCTCCCGGCAAAATTCAACATCCCCAGTAGGGACTGCAGCTCCCTGATGGACCTATAAGACTCTTTTTTGTGGCACCACCTCCAGCATGCGGTCAATCTTATCCTGAGGCAAACGGCATTGCCCCAGAATCAATCTCGATGTCCAGGAAAGTAAGGCAGGAACAAGGGCCTTGCGTCTTGTCCTCTGCCAGGGGAACGACCAGCCTTCCCATCATGAGTCTGGTAACCTTCATTAAGAAGGCGTATTCAGACGTCCCAGGATGACCTACAAGCAGAAAGTCATCCAGGTAGTGTGCCAGGCCGTCAAAACCGGCCACTGCAGCAATGCTCCAGGAAACTACTAAAAGCCTCAAAAAAGGCACAGGAAATGGAGCAACCCATGCAAACACCTATCTATAAAGTATTCTCCCTTGAACCAAAATCCCATAAGGTGAAAGGACGAGGGGCGAATAGGAAGGAGCCAAAAGGCCAATTCCACATCCAGCTTCCCTAGAAGGGCCCCTTGCCTAGCCCTCCTCACTAGTGAGAGAGCATCATTAAATGACTGATAATGCACCAAACTTCGGGGCAATAGCATCATTGACAGACCGCCCTTTGGGAAAAGAAAGGTGTTGGATGAGCCTGAATTTCCCAGGTTCTTTCTTCGGAACGACCCCTTAAGGAGAGATAAACAACTCCAGAATTGGCACCTCCTTAAAAGGGTCCAGCCATCCAGCCCAATGACACCTCTTTGCCCAACTTCTTTCACCACCCTGGGGAACTGGTAAGCAGACTTTAAGTTCCTGGGTACGGAGGATCAGCAGACCCTTGAACTCACAGGGATAACAAATCCCCATTGGAGGCCAGAGCCGAGTAATTTGGCTGCCCTACTATTTGGGTAAAGTGTAAGCCATTTCTCAATTGCGGCTACCCTCAATGGGGTTTCCGCCCTTTCCACCAGCATTGATCCTAGGCCCAACCCACTCGCCCTGTCTCTCTTGGTAACGCCCGAGATCCTGGCTTCGGTTACACTCTAATCCGGAATGACCGTCACCACAGTATCTACAGGCGTGTCGGAATGCACACGCCGCTCCATTAAAGCAGAGCTTGTCTTGAAAGCACCAGCAGACCCCTGTGGGACGCCTTGAGACCGCATTGGAGCTCTACCCCCTGAGGGCACAGCAGGAGACTACCAAAGCCTGACTGGTTTCTCATGGCCCAACTGCGCCCATAGGTGCATGACCGTGTCCCCAAAGTTAAGCAGTGGATTACCCACTTTTTCTATGAAAAGCCATGTTGTAGTCCCACCAGGCACCCTCCCTGTATCCTGAATGGTTTCGATGGCATCTTGATACTTTATAATATCTAGTGCCTGATTTGGGTATTTTGTAATATAACAAGAGGCGTACACCCAAAAGCACTTCCGCCATTCGTCGTACGTATCTGGCCTCTTGAATTTCTTGGAACCCGTGCCATCCTCCGCCATTTCTTTTTGGCAGTAGGCCTCGGCAGAGAGCCCAAAGATTTGGACATATTTACCCTCCTGGATCCTTTTTACCATTTTTGATTTGAGCTGTTCATGCAGGCTGAATGAGGACCACGAGTATGTGTCCCATACATTGCCGCATTTTTGCTTCCTGGTATCACCTCTGGGCTCGGTACCTCCGCTGGTGCGGGAGCTGTCGGCAGCGAAACAGGGGGTTCTGATTGGGATGAACCAGGGGGGGAGGGACAGACCCATGGCCTTTCTTTCCTCTACTAGCCATTTCATCATATACATTCTTTTCTAAACTTGGCCTCCAACCCCAGGGACCTGTGGCTTTCTGACCCTGAATCATCAGAGGATGAACTAAGCCCTTGAAGCCCAGAAACCAAAGGTGTCTTACCGTGTAGACCAGCAGAAGTTAAGGGTTGCTCCTCGTGGCCCTGTCCCTCATCAACCTGGTGCCCCTTTCCGGTACTCGGGGCTGTGGCCGATCCGTTTCCTGGCTCCATGACTCCCTGAAATGAGAATTGGGAGAAAGGAGTACCACAAGGAGAAATCAAGCCCCCCTGGCCCTGTTACTGACCTATTTGCCTATCACTAAACTGACGCTCTGCATCACTTGCCACATGCATCCCACCAGTCACTCTCCCATCATGAACATCCAAATCTGCGTTGGCAAACTGCACTTGCCTATTAGTGCTATGCTCCACATCAACCTCCATTCCTTAACATAAGCTAGGCTGAGGGCCTACACTCTGTTTCACCAAAGCCCTGGTTGTAATTCCTACGTTTACCCCACTGGGCGATATCCCCTGGGGTAGATCGATGCACTTCTTGCACGCGCGACTCCTGCCAAGCCTCACATTTGCGCTACTGTTCTGGCCTAACGCCTGCCCTCGCTAACTGGCTGCAAACCCGCAGCATGTCTATCTGGGCCTTCCAGCTGATTAACTAGCGTATCCTGGTCAGGCCTATTGCCCGGTCATAACTGACATTTTCCAGCGCAATCAGGCCTCCATGCATATCACTTCCCAAATCACACATTTGCTGCTCCCCAGGCTGAGCTAACACCTTGGCTGTTTGCGAGCGTGGGGCCCCTATGCCTCGCTTCGCCCCCCTTGAGGGCTGCGCCCCCCCGGGTACTCATCTCTTACCTGCAGACCCCTGAGGAGATGATGATGCTACTCTCTTTCTGGCAGACTCCCGAATGGTGGTACCAGAAGCGACGTCATTAGATATGGCCGCCGCTGACCGCATGGACAGAGTTTTGCCCAACGCCACCCGAGGACCTGGAGATGGATGAAGAGGACCCATGCCGAAACCCAGAACGGATGAAGGACCACCGCGAGAGACTGCAAGAGGGTCACCGCAGACGCCACTGCTTTGCCGGTCAGCATAAATCGATGAAGGAAGTAAGCATGCCATGCTTACACTCGCACCAGCCAACGAAACACCCTCCGGATGCACATCCCGGAGAGAGGGAGATACAACCTGAGAAGGGGGAGTGCCGTCCACAGGCCCGCCCGACCGCCGGCTGTCCCGGTGGGAGGAGGGGAGATGGGCCTAGTACCAGGGACCCCACTGTAGCTACCCCGCCACTACTGGGGACAGGGATAAGGGGGCCTGTAACTACATCAACCTCAGGGTAAAGTGAGTGTCCGCAGGTTGGGTACGACTCACGGTAGACGGCGGCACCATATCCTCTTTGGAGTCTAAATCCTCGATCTGTAACTCCTCCAACTCTTCCCTCCTCACGACTACTTTGGACGATCTCCTGCAGAGATCCATATTGCAGCAGACAGCACTGTGAAGATCCTACAAGCTGTGAAGACGAGCTGGAGAGTCTAGGGCCTGTAACCTGACTTCTTATAGGTTAATCAAATCCCCACCCACACTAATGCAACATTGTTGTTACTACACAGCTTGCACACCTGTAACCTGACTTCTTATAGGTCCCCACCCACACAAATGCAACATTGTTGTTACTACGCAGCTTACACGCCTGTAACCTGACTTCTTATAGGCAAATTAAATCCCCACCCACACAAATGCAACATTGATGTTACTACACAGCTTGCACTCTCCTAAGGGCCTTAATTGTTCCAGGCTATTCTGCCCTACACTGCCTTTTTCAACTTAAAAGGACACTCAAGTCAAAATAAACGTCTCTGATTCAGACAGAGCAGCAGTTTTAAGTCATTTTCCAATGCACTTCCATTATCAAATTTTGCACAGTCTTTTTATATTCACACTTTCTGGGGAACCTACTGAGCATGTGCACAAGCTCACAGGGTATACTAGTCTGTGATTGGCTGATGTCTGTTACATGATACAGGGGGCTGGAAAAAGGGAGAAAAAAATATAATTTGTCAGAAAAAAAAATCTACTGCTTATTTGAAATTCTGAATAAGTGTTAAATCATTGCCTTTTTATTATACATGTGTTTATTATGTAATTCTACTTCATTGAGTGCTCCTTTTAAGGGACAGTCTAGTCAAAATGATACTTTCATGATTCAGATAGGGCATGTCATTTAAACAACTTTACAATTTACTTTTATCATCAAACTTGCTTTGTTCTCTTGGTATTCTTTGTTGAAAGCTAAACCTAGGTAGGCTTATATGCTAATTTCTAAGCCCTTGAAGGATGCCTCTTATCTGAATGAATTTTTACAGTTCGCAGTTAGACAGTGCTAATTCATGTGTGTCATATCAATAACTGTGCTCACTCCCGTAGAATTATTTATGAGTCAGCACTGATTGAATGAAATGCAAGACTGTCAAAATAAATGAAATAAGGGGGCAGTCGGCAGAGGCTTAGATACAAGGTAATCACAGAGGTAAAAAGTATATTAATATAACTGAGATAAGGAGCAGTCTGCAGAGGCTTAGATACAAGGTAATCACAGAGGTAAAAAGTATATTAATATAACTGAGGTAAGGAGCAGTCTGCAGAGGCTTAGATACAAGGTAATCACAGAAGTAAAAAGTATATTAATATAACTGAGATAAGGGGCAGTCTGCAGAGGGTTAGATACAGGGTAATCACAGAGGTAAAAAGTATATTAATATAACTGAGATAAGGGGCAGTCTGCAGAGGCTTAGATACAAGGTAATCACAGAGGTAAAAAGTATATTAATATAACTGAGGTAAGGAGCAGTCTGCAGAGGCTTAGATACAAGGTAACCACAGAGGTAAAAAGTATATTAATATAACTGAGATAAGGAGCAGTCTGCAGAGGCTTAGATACAAGGTAATCACAGAGGTAAAAAGTATATTAATATAACTGAGATAAGGGGCAGTCTGCAGAGGCTTAGATTCAGGGTAATCACAGAGGTAAAAAGTGTATTAATATAACTGAGATAAGGAGCAGTCTGCAGAGGCTTATATACAAGGTAATCACAGAGGTAAAAAGTATATTAATATAACTGAGATAAGGGGCAGTCTGCAGAGGCTTAGATACAAGGTAATCACAGAAGTAAAAAGTATATTAATATAACTGAGATAAGGGGGCAGTCTGCAGAGGGTTAGATACAGGGTAATCACAGAGGTAAAAAGTATATTAATATAACTGAGATAAGGGGGCAGTCTGCAGAGGCTTAGATACAAGGTAATCACAGAGATAAAAAGTATATTAATATAACTGAGATAAGGAGCAGTCTGCAGAGGCTTAGATACAAGGTAATCACAGAGGTAAAAAGTATATTAATATAACTGAGATAAGGGGCAGTCTGCAGAGGCTTAGATACAGGGTAATCACAAAGGTAAAAAGTGTATTAATATAACTGAGATAAGGAGCAGTCTGCAGAGGCTTCAATACAAGGTAACCACAGAGGTAAAAAGTATATTAATATAACTGAGATAAGGAGCAGTCTGCAGAGGCTTAGATACAAGGTAATCACAGAGGTAAAAGGTATATTAATATAACTGAGATAAGGAGCAGTCTGCAGAGGCTTAGATACAAGGTAATCACAGAGGTAAAAAGTATATTAATATAACTGAGACACGGGGCAGTCTGCAGAGGCTTAGATACAAGGTAATCACAGAGGTAAAAAGTATATTAATATAACTGAGATAAGGGGCAGTCTGCAGAGGGTTAGATACAAGGTAATCACAGAGGTAAAAAGTACATTAATATAACTGAGATAAGGGGGAAGTCTGCCGAGGTTTAGATACAGGGTAATCACAGAGGTAAAAAGTATATTAATATAACTGAGATAAGGAGCAGTCTGCAGAGGCTTAGATACAAGGTAATCACAGAGGTAAAAAGTATATTAATATAACTGAGATAAGGAGCAGTCTGCAGAGGCTTAGATACAAGGTAATCACAGAGGTAAAAAGTATATTAGTATAACTGAGATAAGGGGCAGTCTGCAGAGGCTTAGATGCAAGGTAATCACAGAGGTGAAAAGTATATTAATATAACTGTGATAAGGGGCAGTCTGCAGAGGCTTAGATACAAGGTAATCACAGAGGTGAAAAGTATATTAATATAACTGTGATAAGGGGCAGTCTGCAGAGGCTTAGATACAAGGTAATCACAGAGGTAAAAAGTATATTAATATAACTGAGATAAGGAGCAGTCTGCAGAGGCTTAGATACAAGGTAATCACAGAGGTAAAAAGTATATTAATATAAATGAGATAAGGAGCAGTCTGCAGAGGCTTAGATACAAGGTAATCACAGAGGTAAAAAGTATATTAATATAACTGAGACAAGGGGCAGTCTGCAGAGGCTTAGATACAAGGTAATCACAGAGGTAAAAAGTATATTAATATAACTGAGATAAGGGGCAGTCTGCAGAGGGTTAGATACAAGGTAATCACAGAGGTAAAAAGTATATTAATATAACAGATAAGGAGCAGTCTGCAGAGGCTTAGATACAAGGTAATCACAGAGGTAAAACGTATATTAATATAACTGAGATAAGGGGCATTCTGCAGAGGCTTAGATACAAGGTAATCACAGAGGTAAAAAGTATATTAATATAACTGAGATAAGGGGCAGTCTGCAGAGGCTTAGATTCAGGGTAATCACAGAGGTAAAAAGTGTATTAATATAACTGAGATAAGGAGCAGTCTGCAGAGGCTTATATACAAGGTAATCACAGAGGTAAAAAGTATATTAATATAACTGAGATAAGGGGCAGTCTGCAGAGGCTTAGATACAAGGTAATCACAGAAGTAAAAAGTATATTAATATAACTGAGATAAGGGGGCAGTCTGCAGAGGGTTAGATACAGGGTAATCACAGAGGTAAAAAGTATATTAATATAACTGAGATAAGGGGGCAGTCTGCAGAGGCTTAGATACAAGGTAATCACAGAGATAAAAAGTATATTAATATAACTGAGATAAGGAGCAGTCTGCAGAGGCTTAGATACAAGGTAATCACAGAGGTAAAAAGTATATTAATATAACTGAGATAAGGGGCAGTCTGCAGAGGCTTAGATACAGGGTAATCACAAAGGTAAAAAGTGTATTAATATAACTGAGATAAGGAGCAGTCTGCAGAGGCTTCAATACAAGGTAACCACAGAGGTAAAAAGTATATTAATATAACTGAGATAAGGAGCAGTCTGCAGAGGCTTAGATACAAGGTAATCACAGAGGTAAAAGGTATATTAATATAACTGAGATAAGGAGCAGTCTGCAGAGGCTTAGATACAAGGTAATCACAGAGGTAAAAAGTATATTAATATAACTGAGACACGGGGCAGTCTGCAGAGGCTTAGATACAAGGTAATCACAGAGGTAAAAAGTATATTAATATAACTGAGATAAGGGGCAGTCTGCAGAGGGTTAGATACAAGGTAATCACAGAGGTAAAAAGTACATTAATATAACTGAGATAAGGGGGAAGTCTGCCGAGGTTTAGATACAGGGTAATCACAGAGGTAAAAAGTATATTAATATAACTGAGATAAGGAGCAGTCTGCAGAGGCTTAGATACAAGGTAATCACAGAGGTAAAAAGTATATTAATATAACTGAGGTAAGGAGCAGTCTGCAGAGGCTTAGATACAAGGTAACCACAGAGGTAAAAAGTATATTAATATAACTGAGATAAGGAGCAGTCTGCAGAGGCTTAGATACAAGGTAATCACAGAGGTAAAAAGTATATTAATATAACTGAGATAAGGGGCAGTCTGCAGAGGCTTAGATTCAGGGTAATCACAGAGGTAAAAAGTGTATTAATATAACTGAGATAAGGAGCAGTCTGCAGAGGCTTATATACAAGGTAATCACAGAGGTAAAAAGTATATTAATATAACTGAGATAAGGGGCAGTCTGCAGAGGCTTAGATACAAGGTAATCACAGAAGTAAAAAACATAATTTATGCTTACCTGATAAATTCCTTTCTTCTGTTGTGTGATCAGTCCACGGGTCATCATTACTTCTGGGATATAACTCCTCCCCAACAGGAAATGCAAGAGGATTCACCCAGCAGAGCTGCATATAGCTCCTCCCCTCTACGTCAGTCCCAGTCATTCGACCAAGAATCAACGAGAAAGGAGTAACCAAGGGTGAAGTGGTGACTGGAGTATAATTTAAAAAATATTTACCTGCCTTAAAACAGGGCGGGCCGTGGACTGATCACACAACAGAAGAAAGGAATTTATCAGGTAAGCATAAATTATGTTTTCTTCTGTTATGTGTGATCAGTCCACGGGTCATCATTACTTCTGGGATACCAATACCAAAGCAAAAGTACACGGATGACGGGAGGGATAGGCAGGCTCATTATACAGAAGGAACCACTGCCTGAAGAACCTTTCTCCCAAAAATAGCCTCCGAAGAAGCAAAAGTATCAAATTTGTAAAATTTGGAAAAAGTATGAAGCGAAGACCAAGTTGCAGCCTTGCAAATCTGTTCAACAGAGGCCTCATTCTTAAAGGCCCAAGTGGAAGCCACAGCTCTAGTGGAGTGAGCTGTAATTCTTTCAGGAGGCTGCTGTCCAGCAGTCTCATAGGCTAAACGTATTATGCTACGAAGCCAAAAAGAGAGAGAGGTAGCAGAAGCTTTTTGACCTCTCCTCTGTCCAGAATAAACGACAAACAGGGAAGAAGTTTGGCGAAAATCTTTAGTTGCCTGCAAGTAGAACTTGAGGGCACGAACTACATCCAAATTGTGTAGAAGACGTTCCTTCTTTGAAGAAGGATTTGGACACAGGGATGGAACAACAATCTCTTGATTGATGTTCCTGTTAGTGACTACCTTAGGTAAGAACCCAGGTTTAGTACGCAGAACTACCTTGTCTGAGTGAAAAATCAGATAAGGGGAATCACAATGTAAGGCTGATAACTCAGAGACTCTTCGAGCCGAGGAAATAGCCATTAAAAACAGAACTTTCCAAGATAACAATTTTATATCAATGGAATGAAGGGGTTCAAACGGAACACCCTGTAAAACGTTAAGAACTAAGTTTAAACTCCATGGCGGAGCAACAGCCTTAAATACAGGCTTGATCCTAGCTAAAGCCTGACAAAAGGCCTGGACGTCTGGATTTTCTGACAGACGCCTGTGTAACAAGATGGACAGAGCTGAAATCTGTCCCCTTAATGAGCTAGCTGATAAACCCTTTTCTAAACCTTCTTGTAGAAAAGACAATATCCTAGCGATCCTAACCTTACTCCAGGAGTAACCTTTGGATTCGCACCAGTATAGGTATTTCCGCCATATTTTATGGTAAATCCTTCTGGTAACAGGCTTCCTAGCCTGAATCAGGGTATCAATAACCGACTCAGAAAAACCACGTTTTGATAAAATCAAGCGTTCAATTTCCAAGCAGTCAGCTTCAGAGAAGTTAGATTTTGATGTTTGAATGGACCCTGTATCAGAAGGTCCTGTCTTAGAGGTAGAGACCAAGGCGGACAGGATGACATGTCCACTAGATCTGCATACCAAGTCCTGCGTGGCCATGCAGGTGCTATTAGAATTACTGATGCTCTCTCCTGTTTGATTTTGGCAATCAATCGAGGAAGCAGCGGGAAGGGTGGAAACACATAAGCCATCCCGAAGTTCCAAGGTGCTGTCAAAGCATCTATCAGAACTGCTTCCGGATCCCTGGATCTGGACCCGTAGCGAGGAAGTTTGGCGTTCTGGCGAGACGCCATGAGATCTATCTCTGGTTTGCCCCAACGTCGAAGTATTTGGGCAAAGACCTCCGGATGAAGTTCCCACTCCCCCGGATGAAAAGTCTGGCGACTCAAGAAATCCGCCTCCCAGTTCTCCACTCCCGGGATGTGGATTGCTGACAGGTGGCAAGAGTGAGACTCTGCCCAGCGAATTATCTTCGATACTTCCATCATTGCTAGGGAACTTCTTGTCCCTCCCTGATGGTTGATGTAAGCTACAGTCGTGATGTTGTCCGACTGAAACCTGATGAACCCCCGAGTTGTTAACTGGGGCCAAGCCAGAAGGGCATTGAGAACTGCTCTCAATTCCAGAATGTTTATTGGCAGGAGACTCTCCTCCTGATTCCATAGTCCCTGAGCCTTCAGAGAATTCCAGACAGCGCCCCAACCTAGTAGGCTGGCGTCTGTTGTTACAATTGTCCAGTCTGGCCTGCTGAATGGCATCCCCCTGGACAGGTGTGGCCGATAAAGCCACCATAGAAGAGAATTTCTGGTCTCTTGATTTAGATTCAGAGTAGGGGACAAATCTGAGTAATCCCCATTCCACTGACTTAGCATGCATAATTGCAGCGGTCTGAGGTGTAGGCGTGCAAAAGGTACTATGTCCATTGCCGCTACCATTAAGCCGATCACCTCCATGCATTGAGCTACTGACGGGTGTTGAATGGAATGAAGGGCACGGCATGCATTTTGAAGCTTTGTTAACCTGTCTTCTGTCAGGTAAATCTTCATCTCTACAGAATCTATAAGAGTCCCCAAGAATGGAACTCTTGTGAGAGGAAAGAGAGAACTCTTCTTTTCGTTCACTTTCCATCCATGCGACCTTAGAAAAGCCAGAACTAACTCTGTATGAGACTTGGCAGTTTGAAAGCTTGAAGCTTGTATTAGAATGTCGTCTAGGTACGGAGCTACCGAAATCCCTCGCGGCCTTAGTACCGCCAGAAGGGCACCCAGAACCTTTGTGAAGATTCTTGGAGCCGTAGCCAATCCGAATGGAAGAGCTACAAACTGGTAGTGCCTGTCTAAGAAGGCAAACCTTAGATACCGGTGATGATCTTTGTGGATCGGAATGTGAAGGTAAGCATCCTTTAAATCCACAGTGGTCATGTACTGACCCTCTTGGATCATGGGTAAAATTGTCCGAATAGTTTCCATTTTGAACGATGGAACTCTTAGGAATTTGTTTAGAATCTTTAAATCTAAGATTGGCCTGAAAGTTCCCTCTTTTTTGGGAACCACAAACAGGTTTGAGTAGAACCCTTGTCCTTGTTCCGACCGCGGAACCGGATGGATCACTCCCATTAATAACAGATCTTGTACGCAGCGTAGAAACGCTTCTTTCTTTATCTGGTTTGTTGACAACCTTGACAGATGAAATCTCCCTCTTGGGGGAGATAATTTGAAGTCTAGAAGGTATCCCTGAGATATGATCTCTAGTGCCCAGGGATCCTGAACATCTCTTGCCCAGGCCTGGGCGAAGAGAGAGAGTCTGCCCCCCACTAGATCCGGTCCCGGATCGGGGGCTCTCGGTTCATGCTGTCTTTGGGGCAGCAGCAGGTTTCCTGGCCTGCTTGCTCTTGTTCCAGGCCTGGTTAGGCTTCCAGCCTTGCCTGTAACGAGCAACAGCTCCTTCCTGTTTTGGTGCAGTGGAGGTTGATGCTGCTCCTGTTTTGAAATTCCGAAAGGGACGAAAATTAGACTGTCTAGCCTTAGCTTTGGCTTTGTCTTGGGGTAGGGCGTGGCCCTTACCTCCTGTAATGTCAGCAATAATTTCTTTCAAACCGGGCCCAAATAAAGACTGCCCCTTGAAAGGTATATTAAGTAACTTGGACTTAGAAGTAACATCTGCTGACCAGGATTTTAGCCACAGCGCCCTACGTGCCTGTATGGCGAATCCTGAGTTCTTAGCCGTAAGTTTGGTTAAATGTACTACGGCCTCCGAAATGAAAGAATTAGCTAGTTTAAGGACTCTAAGCCTGTCCGTAATGTCGTCTAGCGTAGATGAACTAAGGTTCTCTTCCAGCGACTCAATCCAAAATGCTGCCGCAGCCGTAATCGGCGCGATACATGCAAGGGGTTGCAATATAAAACCTTGTTGGACAAACATTTTCTTAAGGTAACCCTCTAATTTTTTATCCATTGGATCTGAGAAAGCACAGCTATCCTCCACCGGGATAGTGGTACGCTTAGCTAAAGTAGAAACTGCTCCCTCCACCTTGGGGACCGTTTGCCATAAGTCCCGAGTGGTGGCGTCTATTGGAAACATCTTTCTAAATATTGGAGGGGGTGAGAACGGCACACCGGGTCTATCCCACTCCTTAGTAACAATTTCAGTTAGTCTCTTAGGTATAGGAAAAACTTCAGTACTCGCCGGTACCGCAAAGTATTTATCCAACCTGCACAGTTTCTCTGGTATTGCAACGGTGTTACAATCGTTGAGAGCTGCTAAGACCTCCCCTAGTAATACACGGAGGTTCTCCAATTTAAATTTAAAATTTGAAATATCTGAGTCCAATCTGTTTGGATCAGAACCGTCACCCACAGAATGAAGCTCTCCGTCCTCATGCTCTGCGAGCTGTGACGCAGTATCAGACATGGCCCTAGCATTGTCAGCGCACTCTGTTCTCACCCCAGAGTGATCACGCTTGCCTCTTAGTTCTGGTAATTTAGACAAAACTTCAGTCATAACAGTAGCCATATCTTGTAATGTTATCTGTAATGGTCGCCCAGATGTACTAGGCGCCATAATATCACGCACCTCCCGGGCGGGAGATGCAGGTACTGCCGCGTGAGGCGAGTTAGTCGGCATAACTCTCCCCTCGCTGTTTGGTGAAATTTGTTCACATTGTACAGATTGACTTTTATTTAAAGTAGCATCAATACAGTTAGTACATAAATTTCTATTGGGCTCCACCTTGGCATTGGAACAAATGACACAGATATCTTCCTCTGAGTCAGACATGTTTAACACACTAGCAAAAAACTTACAACTTGGTTATAATCTTTTTTAGCAAAAACGTACTGTGCCTCAAAGAGGTACTAAACGATTAAATGACAGTTGAAATAATGAACTGAAAAACAGTTATAGCATCAAACTTTAAAACAACACAACTTTTAGCAAAGGTTTGTTCCCATTAGTAAAATAACAATAATTAAATTTGACATAAAAAATACAAAGCAACGTTTTTATTCACAGTCACTATAAGAATTCTCACAGCTCTGCTGAGAGAATTTACCTCCCTTCAAAGAAGTTTGAAGACCCCTGAGATCTGTCAGAGATGAACCGGATCATGCAGGAAATATAAAAGTAACTGACTGGAATTTTTTGATGCGTAGCAAAGAGCGCCAAAAACGGCCCCTCCCTCTCCCACACAGCAGTGAAGAGAAACGAAACTGTCACAAATAAAAGCAAAAAAAGCTGCCAAGTGGAAAATAATGCCCAAATATTTATTCACACAGTACCTCAGCAATGTAAACGATTCTACATTCCAGCAAAAACGTTTAACATGATAAATAGTTATTAAAAGGATTAGTGACCTTTAACAGAGTAGTTCCGGTGAAATACCATCCCCAGAATACTGAAGTGTATACATACATGTCATTTTAACGGTATGGCAGGATTTTCTCATCAATTCCATTCAGAAAATAAAAACTGCTACATACCTCAATGCAGATTCATCTGCCCGCTGTCCCCTGATCTGAAGCCTTTACCTCCCTCAGATGGCCGAGAACAGCAATATGATCTTAACAACTCCGGTTAAAATCATAGTAAAAAACTCTGGCAGATTCTTCCTCAAACTCTGCCAGAGAAGTAATAACACGCTCCGGTGCTATTGTAAAATAACAAACTTTTGATTGAAGTCATAAAAACTAAGTATAATCACCATAGTCCTCTCACACATCCTATCTAGTCGTTGGGTGCAAGAGAATGACTGGGACTGACGTAGAGGGGAGGAGCTATATGCAGCTCTGCTGGGTGAATCCTCTTGCATTTCCTGTTGGGGAGGAGTTATATCCCAGAAGTAATGATGACCCGTGGACTGATCACACATAACAGAAGAAAGTATATTAATATAACTGAGATAAGGGGGCAGTCTGCAGAGGGTTAGATACAGGGTAATCACAGAGGTAAAAAGTATATTAATATAACTGAGATAAGGGGGCAGTCTGCAGAGGCTTAGATACAAGGTAATCACAGAGATAAAAAGTATATTAATATAACTGAGATAAGGAGCAGTCTGCAGAGGCTTAGATACAAGGTAATCACAGAGGTAAAAAGTATATTAATATAACTGAGATAAGGGGCAGTCTGCAGAGGCTTAGATACAGGGTAATCACAAAGGTAAAAAGTGTATTAATATAACTGAGATAAGGAGCAGTCTGCAGAGGCTTCAATACAAGGTAACCACAGAGGTAAAAAGTATATTAATATAACTGAGATAAGGAGCAGTCTGCAGAGGCTTAGATACAAGGTAATCACAGAGGTAAAAGGTATATTAATATAACTGAGATAAGGAGCAGTCTGCAGAGGCTTAGATACAAGGTAATCACAGAGGTAAAAAGTATATTAATATAACTGAGACACGGGGCAGTCTGCAGAGGCTTAGATACAAGGTAATCACAGAGGTAAAAAGTATATTAATATAACTGAGATAAGGGGCAGTCTGCAGAGGGTTAGATACAAGGTAATCACAGAGGTAAAAAGTACATTAATATAACTCAGATAAGGGGGAAGTCTGCCGAGGTTTAGATACAGGGTAATCACAGAGGTAAAAAGTATATTAATATAACTGAGATAAGGAGCAGTCTGCAGAGGCTTAGATACAAGGTAATCACAGAGGTAAAAAGTATATTAATATAACTGAGATAAGGAGCAGTCTGCAGAGGCTTAGATACAAGGTAATCACAGAGGTAAAAAGTATATTAGTATAACTGAGATAAGGGGCAGTCTGCAGAGGCTTAGATGCAAGGTAATCACAGAGGTGAAAAGTATATTAATATAACTGTGATAAGGGGCAGTCTGCAGAGGCTTAGATACAAGGTAATCACAGAGGTGAAAAGTATATTAATATAACTGTGATAAGGGGCAGTCTGCAGAGGCTTAGATACAAGGTAATCACAGAGGTAAAAAGTATATTAATATAACTGAGATAAGGAGCAGTCTGCAGAGGCTTAGATACAAGGTAATCACAGAGGTAAAAAGTATATTAATATAAATGAGATAAGGAGCAGTCTGCAGAGGCTTAGATACAAGGTAATCACAGAGGTAAAAAGTATATTAATATAACTGAGACAAGGGGCAGTCTGCAGAGGCTTAGATACAAGGTAATCACAGAGGTAAAAAGTATATTAATATAACTGAGATAAGGGGCAGTCTGCAGAGGGTTAGATACAAGGTAATCACAGAGGTAAAAAGTATATTAATATAACAGATAAGGAGCAGTCTGCAGAGGCTTAGATACAAGGTAATCACAGAGGTAAAACGTATATTAATATAACTGAGATAAGGGGCATTCTGCAGAGGCTTAGATACAAGGTAATCACAGAGGTAAAAAGTATATTAATATAACTGAGATAAGGGGCAGTCTGCAGAGGCTTAGATTCAGGGTAATCACAGAGGTAAAAAGTGTATTAATATAACTGAGATAAGGAGCAGTCTGCAGAGGCTTATATACAAGGTAATCACAGAGGTAAAAAGTATATTAATATAACTGAGATAAGGGGCAGTCTGCAGAGGCTTAGATACAAGGTAATCACAGAAGTAAAAAGTATATTAATATAACTGAGATAAGGGGGCAGTCTGCAGAGGGTTAGATACAGGGTAATCACAGAGGTAAAAAGTATATTAATATAACTGAGATAAGGGGGCAGTCTGCAGAGGCTTAGATACAAGGTAATCACAGAGATAAAAAGTATATTAATATAACTGAGATAAGGAGCAGTCTGCAGAGGCTTAGATACAAGGTAATCACAGAGGTAAAAAGTATATTAATATAACTGAGATAAGGGGCAGTCTGCAGAGGCTTAGATACAGGGTAATCACAAAGGTAAAAAGTGTATTAATATAACTGAGATAAGGAGCAGTCTGCAGAGGCTTCAATACAAGGTAACCACAGAGGTAAAAAGTATATTAATATAACTGAGATAAGGAGCAGTCTGCAGAGGCTTAGATACAAGGTAATCACAGAGGTAAAAGGTATATTAATATAACTGAGATAAGGAGCAGTCTGCAGAGGCTTAGATACAAGGTAATCACAGAGGTAAAAAGTATATTAATATAACTGAGACAAGGGGCAGTCTGCAGAGGCTTAGATACAAGGTAATCACAGAGGTAAAAAGTATATTAATATAACTGAGATAAGGGGCAGTCTGCAGAGGGTTAGATACAAGGTAATCACAGAGGTAAAAAGTACATTAATATAACTGAGATAAGGGGGAAGTCTGCCGAGGTTTAGATACAGGGTAATCACAGAGGTAAAAAGTATATTAATATAACTGAGATAAGGAGCAGTCTGCAGAGGCTTAGATACAAGGTAATCACAGAGGTAAAAAGTATATTAATATAACTGAGATAAGGAGCAGTCTGCAGAGGCTTAGATACAAGGTAATCACAGAGGTAAAAAGTATATTAGTATAACTGAGATAAGGGGCAGTCTGCAGAGGCTTAGATGCAAGGTAATCACAGAGGTGAAAAGTATATTAATATAACTGTGATAAGGGGCAGTCTGCAGAGGCTTAGATACAAGGTAATCACAGAGGTGAAAAGTATATTAATATAACTGTGATAAGGGGCAGTCTGCAGAGGCTTAGATACAAGGTAATCACAGAGGTAAAAAGTATATTAATATAACTGAGATAAGGAGCAGTCTGCAGAGGCTTAGATACAAGGTAATCACAGAGGTAAAAAGTATATTAATATAAATGAGATAAGGAGCAGTCTGCAGAGGCTTAGATACAAGGTAATCACAGAGGTAAAAAGTATATTAATATAACTGAGACAAGGGGCAGTCTGCAGAGGCTTAGATACAAGGTAATCACAGAGGTAAAAAGTATATTAATATAACTGAGATAAGGGGCAGTCTGCAGAGGGTTAGATACAAGGTAATCACAGAGGTAAAAAGTATATTAATATAACAGATAAGGAGCAGTCTGCAGAGGCTTAGATACAAGGTAATCACAGAGGTAAAACGTATATTAATATAACTGAGATAAGGGGCATTCTGCAGAGGGTTAGATACAAGGTAATAACAGAGGTAAAAAGTATATTAATATAACTGAGATAAGGGGCAGTCTGCAGAGGCTTAGATACAAGGTAATCACAGAGGTAAAGAGTATATTAATATAACAGATTAGGAGCAGTCTGCAGAGGCTTAGATACAAGGTAATCACAGAGGTAAAAAGTATATTAATATAACAGATAAGGAGCAGTCTGCAGAGGCTTAGATACAAGGTAATCACCGAGATAAAAAGTATATTACTGTAACTGAGATAAGGAGAAGTCTGCAGAGGCTTAGATACAAGGTAATCACAGAGGTAAAAAGTATATTAATATAACAGATAAGGAGCAGTCTGCAGAGGCTTAGATACAAGGTAATCACAGAGGTAAAAAGTATATTAATATAAATGAGATAAGGAGCAGTCTGCAGAGGCTTAGATACAAGGTAATCACAGAGGTAAAAAGTATATTAATATAACTGAGACAAGGGGCAGTCTGCAGAGGCTTAGATACAAGGTAATCACAGAGGTAAAAAGTATATTAATATAACTGAGATAAGGGGCAGTCTGCAGAGGGTTAGATACAAGGTAATCACAGAGGTAAAAAGTATATTAATATAACAGATAAGGAGAAGTCTGCAGAGGCTTAGATACAAGGTAATCACAGAGGTAAAACGTATATTAATATAACTGAGATAAGGGGCAGTCTGCAGAGGGTTAGATACAAGGTAATAACAGAGGTAAAAAGTATATTAATATAACTGAGATAAGGGGCAGTCTGCAGAGGCTTAGATACAAGGTAATCACAGAGGTAAAGAGTATATTAATATAACTGAGATAAGGAGCAGTCTGCAGAGGCTTAGATACAAGGTAATCACAGAGGTAAAAAGTATATTAATATAACAGATAAGGAGCAGTCTGCAGAGGCTTAGATACAAGGTAATCACAGAGGTAAAAAGTATATTACTGTAACTGAGATAAGGAGAAGTCTGCAGAGGCTTAGATACAAGGTCATCACAGAGGTAAAAAGTATATTAATATAACTGAGATAAGGAGCAGTCTGCAGAGGCTTAGATACACAGTAATCACAGAGGTAAAAAGTATATTAATATAACTGAGATAAGGAGCAGTCTGCAGAGGCTTAGATACAAGGTAATCACAGAGGTAAAAAGTGTATTAATATAACTGAGATAAGGAGCAGTCTGCAGAGGCTCAGATACAAGGTAATCACAGAGGTAAAACGTATATTAATATAACAGTGTTGGTTATACAAAGCTGGGGAATGGGTAATAAAGGGATTATCTCTCTTTTTAAACAATAAAATTCTGATGTAAACTGTCCGGTGCAAGCAGCTCCCATATGATTTTACTATTTAACATAGTGCTGGAATTATATGAAGCTTTGTTCATAGGGGCACTGCTGTCACTATATAAATTATTTCATGACAGATACTATTACGTTTGCATAGGAGAATCTGAGATAGGGGGCAGCTGACACGTAACCTTATGCTAAATCAGTTTGTTTATGAATACACACAAACTACAGATAGAGCAGCAATTTTTAGCCACTTCCTAATTTACTCCTATTATCAATTTTTATTCGTTCTCTTTGTATCTTTATTTGAAAAAAAGGAATGAAAGCTTATGAGACGGGAAAAAAGCAGTCCAGAGGGGGCCGTGACGCATAGCATGTACTACTGTCCCTTTGTGAGTCCAATGCTAATGAATGACCGTTCACCAGTAAGCCAGAACTACACTTCCTTTGTCTCAGCCACTGCTTGTCCCGGAGACGTAAATCAAAAGGGAGTAGCTGTGTTTTCCCAGACACAATGGGCTAGATTACGACTGGAGCGGTAGTTGAACACCGCTATAAATAAGCTTTCTGTGCGCATCAGGCCTCGCACATTTTACAAGTTCAAAGTAAACAGTTTTCGATCGTGTGCTAACCCAACGGGCACAAAAAGTTGAAGTTGGAATATCACGACCAAGTTCACCTATTCCGCCATAGGCTTCAATGGAGCGTGAAAAAGTGGGAAAAAAATCCTAACACCTTTGTCACGGACACCAGGCTGCAAGGGCTAACCCCCACCCCCTACTACCCAGCTCACTCCCTTTTACAACGAATTTGGCCTTCTCAGGGCTTATGGGATCTCCCAGACTCTTAATATATATGCTTTATTGTTTGTATCTCCTCACAAAAGAGCTGATCCCTGACCGGGAAAACCCCTCTCGGCTGGCTAGGCTCCTGGACCTGTTGGCTGGCTGCACAGCCCCAGATCCCCCCTAACCTTTACCCCAGGTCACTCCAGCAGCCCCTTGCCCCAGAGCTCCGCTCTTTTGGGGATTAGTAGCTCCTAGGGAGGACAAGAGATGCAGTGATTGCCGGAAGGGAGCTCCTTTGGGACACCCCCACCTCCCTATGTTTACCAGGCTGTACCTCCGGTCCCCAGTAACGGATCATGCCGCTTTTTGGACTGTGCCATTCCAATGACACCCTGGAAGTGCCCTGAAACCGCACGTACTGTGGGGACTCTATGGGACTGTGGTTCCTATGGAGTCGCTGGACTGTCTGGAGGGGTGGGAATGGCGGTAGATCTGGGGGTCTGATAAGCCCCTTTTCAAGATAAGCTGGGTGTAAATAAGTGTGTGTGTTTTCTCAATAAAACATGTTCTTGTTCCACCTGAATACTGGTTCTGTCTGGTTATTTGGGTGGGATCTGACTACAATCACTTCTCTTCCAATCTATAGCTACAAGTTCCAAAGACAGGAAGGACCCTCTTGGCCGAGCTACCCAGTTGGGGTAGCTGGTGTCTGTCACAACCGTCACTCGCACGCAAACCCAGATCACATTCTCAAGTGCGCTAACCTGACATAATATGAATATTTCACATTCCAGTGTTCTTCACATAGAAGAATATGCTCTTTTTATTAATAAATACACACACACACATATATATATATATATAATGTGTGTATATATATATATTACACACATATTATATATATTATGTATAAATAAAATATATGTATAAATATATATACACACACACACACACACGGGAATATCTTTGTAATGTTTGTATCTACATTAAAGCCCATTGCAGTCCATTTTCTTCTTAACACCTTATATCTTTGAGCCCTTATAACTATGTAATTTTTTTTTGTAATAATATTTATTAGACGGTGTTATAAGTGTAACTGTACTTTTACATGTATTTTTGATGTGTTTTATTCAAGCGTAACAAGAACTATGAAGTCCTGCTAACTCAACAAGCGCAAATCACAATTGCCCTCAAGCAACTCATAATACGCGCCTTCCTTCTACTCGCTCAAAGATCCTCAAAAAACTGTGCAGTTAGTGCCCCACTCATAATCTAGTCCAGTGTAGAGAAGAATCGATAACTGCAGGACATTCTCTAATAGGGTCCATCATGAGTTGGGCATCAGTTACCAAATAAAGCAAGTGATGTTGCTTTACTGAGCTCAGGAGCTGTGTAACCATGGCTAAACTAACAGCTGTTATGTTTACCTGTAGGTTTATTTGGGACCACTCAGTCTCACATGTAATTTGGATCCTATTAGCGTCATAGGAATCCTAGTATGATCATACATCTGAGGGTCCAATACAATGGAATATTGAATTGGAAAGAAAACTTGAGAGGACAAATATTATTGCTCAATGTATATATAATAAGTACTTCCATGAAAGAAGAGGTGTGACAAATATAAAGTTCTTCCTAGAGTTTAACAGTGTAACAGGCTTTTATTTAAAATTAGTAACACATGGGGACTTCCGGTGAGCGAGCTAAGCAGCAGCTTAAGCTTTGAGCTCAGTAACAAACCTCAGCATAAACTGCGGTTACACCTACAAAAAGAGCCCGAATTGTTTTGCCCTTGACATAAATCGTGTCTGGGCACTAGAGTGAGTGGAGTGTACCATCTCTCCCCCACCGAAGCCCGCTGTAGGAGATAAGAGCAGAGTGGCAGCTAAAAGCAATTGCTACGGCTTGGTCAGATTGAAGAAGAGAGGAGACTGGCAGCGGATGGAGGAGATCTACAAGTGACAGACTTACGGCTGCCCGAGGATGGATTGTTGGATCCCCTGAGTCCTGGTGCCCTATCTGCACTACCCCAAGGGGACGAATGTATATCGGCTTCTTGGTATCTGGTGTCTGCGTGACACGTGGTGAGGGGTTCAGCCTAGACAGCTTACGGGCTGCAAAGGAGCAGCAGCAGTGCTTGAACGGAGCAGCGGAGGATACCCTAGTATTGGAACAGGCCATCTTCTGGTGGCGTGTATTGGCCGGAGGAACTGCAGATGGGCAGTGGCCAGAATAAGTGGAAAAGGCGCAAAATCTCTAGGATAGCATTGCCACTACCCGGACGATCCTTTAACCTTTATCCCAGACCAGGGCCGGCCCCAGCAACCCTGTAGCCCTTTCAGAGGAGGTAAAGTCGGCTGAGGAAGTCGGTAAGGTAATCCAGCACTGAGACACAGACACACTTGCTCCCTACAGCTGGTATCAGGGGGTAAAAGACCTGAGTCTCCTTGAGATAAAGTACAGAGGCCTGGAGTATTATACAGGGGCTAACTGGACACATACGTGGGACACCTTGTGGACCTGGTGCTGGGTGCCTGATCTTATACATTTGCCGCTATACATCTGCTCGCCTCTGCAGCCCCATCAGGGGTATAAAGATTACTGACTTTCGCCATATTGCAGCACAGACCAGCACATAAAGGGACATTACATTATTATTAGGACATTGTGTGGCAGGACTGACTCCTTTTACATGCTGGACTTAAAGGGGCCTTGCTGGTGTTTGGAGCCCTGAGCTAGAAATGAAGGCTTAACGGCCTGCACTGAGAGTATTGTTATTACTGGCCCTCTCCAGATCCCATAGAATCAGCTGAAGTCACATTATAGCTGCTTATTCACGGCATAACCACACGGATTGGGCCCAATTGTTACAATCTTCCTCTTTTGCATACTCATAGAAACTTCCCAGGTGGAGATAGGTGGCAGAGATCACCCCCCTTGCTGCAGCTTTGTGGCCTAATAACCTGAATATATCTAAAGTCTCCCGAGAGAAGTGTGTTTGTTGTTGCACTGTATTTTGTGGGTATGGCCTTTGACTGCTCTGTACTCATCATGTGTGTTCTATAACTGTGCCGTGAAGTACCAGGATACTGTTTGTGGTCTCTGTTTACTGTACGATATGCTTTGCTCTGCGGGGTTACCTATGTGATCTGTCTTTATATACCTAATTCTTTGACTTTATTTAAAGTACGTTATACATTTGCAAGGGGTATATTGATATTGGTCCATTGTATCCTGAGTGGGGGGCAAGTAGACTATTGCTGAATTTTTGTGTTCCCTTTATACTGCTTAGATTCTGCATGTATCGGATGTCCATCATATTTTAACCCCTTGAGTGCTAATGACGGCTCTGAGCCGTCACTAGCACTCTCCCTCTTTGAGGGCGATCTGGGGGCTCCTACCGGCTCCTACCCCGGCGATTGGGCCTGCAATGACGTGATGATGTCACTGCGCAACTTTATTTAACATTAACAATGTTAAATATAGGAGCAGGGGGCATGCTGCTTAGAAGGTTGTATCTCAGGCATCTTAGCAGCTACAGACAGTACAGTGTGTAGGTGTGTCCCTGTTTCAGCATAAACATTTTTAAATTTAAATATTTTTTTTTTTGGTTTCTGACTTTCCGCCTACCTGCTACGCATATCATGTGGTTGACTCGTGATTGATACCTAGTGGGTCACAGATCATCTTAACCGATTGGCACAGCTCAGCGGGAACTGAAACTATTCCCATTGGCGGCTTTGGTGGGAAAATTGGCTCCTGACTGCACGTGTTGTCTCCTCAATCGGCTCGTGACTGCATGTGTAGTCAGTGAGTGGGACAGCAGTGTGTTTGCAGCGCGGGCAGTAGTCAATCAGACTCGCAGAGCTCTGAGGGCGGCAGCTTAAACAATGAGCAGAAGTCAAAGTGTTTTCTTTTTCAGCTAGCTCCCAGTAGTGCATTGCTGCTCCTGCTCTTGATATATGGATAGGAAGTGGAAGCTAAAAAATGTTTGATGATGAAATGCGAGTGTCTTTAATATTCCATCAAATATTCATAAACTGTGTTCATCCCATCAACCTCATACATCCCATTAAAATAGTAAGTAGCTATTGGTGTTATTACACTTGTTTTAATTCTTGCACATACTTACTGTTACTTGTAAATACATTTAGTTATTATATAATTTATGTAGGTGTCTATCTCTTAAAACAAGTTCGTTTAACCTCCTGTTTGCTAGTACAACTGAATTACTGTGTCGTGAAATGATGTAGGTCTAAAAAGTGTGTCGCCAACATGAAAAGTTTGGAAAGCTCTGGCGTAGGGAATTCTCTCAATTTGCTCTAAGCTCCACCGAGAGGGCAGACAGGCCTATTTACTATATCCTGCCAAGCTTAAGATAGCCACCCCTAGAGGCCCTAAATTCTTTGACTCCCTGCAAACAGCACAAGATTATCTAGACGCAGAAAATGGCTCCAGGAGTCCTGGTCACTCTAGGGGAGGGGAGGGTTGAAGGGATTTAATGTGTTAACAATAATTACACTTTCTCCGCTATAGATTAATGGATGGCTTTAATCGGCCAAAAAGGAGAAGGTATTTCCTAATGCTTGGGGAATCTCCCAGGTGTTTGACCTATTCATGTTTTACTTATGTTTATTGTTATAGTTAATGTTTGAATTATGCCAATTGAAGTAACAGTGCCTCCCCAGGCCCAGAGAAGTGTGTTGATTTTGCACTCCAGCAGGCAATGTGAAATGAGGTAAAAGGGGGGAGGTTTTTTGGAGTCCTGAGATATGTTTACTGCTTATTCCTAATGTTCTTACTCTTTGATTATACTTACCCTGAGTGGACACATCTCCATGGGGGGCTACTTTTGTTTATTGACTGGGTTCGTGCATGAGATTGTAATCAGGGAAATTGCACCCAGTAATTTTATTCAGGTTATGCAGTTATTATGCTCCAAAATGTCAATGAGACTTGTGTAATGAGGAAAATGTATCTTGGTAAGGAAACATATGGAGCATGGATTTATGTTTGTACTCTTTTGATAAATTGTTTGCCGATATCCCTTTGCAGACCAGAAACACCTGAATTCTACTGGGTAGGAGAATGCAACCTGGAGGTATGTGATAGCGTGGGAATTTTTTTTCCCTCTCTCTCCTTACAGGGCAATGTGTATCTTAGTTAATATTACAATTTAGTATATACTCTTGGAATGTGGGAGGAATACACTCCCCCATTAAGAGAAAGACCATACTCACACAATTGAGAGAAGAAAAAAAAGGTGCAGATATCGCGTTTTTTGCAGGAGACGCATTTGACTGACTTAGAACACGTCAAGCTGAAGAGGGATTGGGTGGGAAGAGTTGAGTTTGCTTCTTAAAGAAGTGCCAGTAGAGGGGTGGCAATATTATTCGGGAAGAAATTGGATATTGCAGACACAACAGTGGTAAGTGACCCAGAGGGACGATATATCATAGTTCAAACCAAGATTGCTGATAAAACTTATACGTTGTGTAATATTTATGCCCCCAATCAGAAAAACAGACATTTTGGGAATACTTGATTAGAGTTTTAACTCCTTTCCTGGATACTGCCCTCATTATCGGAGGGGACTTCAATCTAACCCCCAACCCACAGTGTGATAGGCTAAGGGACACTTTTAGGTGTAGTGCTGGATCTCATACTAAACCTAATAGCAAATTTGAGTTAGAAATCTTTCAGACCCTAGCATCCTCATTGAATGTGATAGATATCTGGCATAAATTAAACCCAGATGGAAAGGATTATACCCCTGTCTCCCGGGCCTCACCTACCATGTCTCGTATTGATTTGTTCTTGACCTCTAACTCTTTGATCCCCCAAATTATAGATGCTAAAATAGGAGGTGATTGTGTCTGATCATGCACCCATAGGACTTTTTCTAGACGCACTGGCGCCATCGGGGGGACGGCGGACTCTCAGGTTTCCGCAATACCTGGTTACATCTCAGGAATTCCAACAACACATGGTAAAGAGTTGGGATGATTTTCACGTCACCAATGCACAGCACCCAATGACGCCTGAGCTTTTTTTGGCAAATGGCAAAGGTAGTGCTTACAGGGAATATCTTGGCCTTCCTGTCCCGAAGGAACAAGCTGCACACAGAGAGGCTGGAGAAGCTCAGAGATGAACTGGCTGCTTCTTATCTTACGTACCGAAATGCGCCCACGTGGCAACATCACCAAAGGTACATGTCTACCAAGAAGCAGTATGATGCACTCTTGGCTTACCAAGCATCCCAAACTCTTAAAAACTAGAGGCAGGTATTATAGGTACGGTGAAAAATCGGGTAGGCTATTGGCCTCCCTGGTTAACCTCAAAATGTCTATGTGCTTCATTGCTGCCCTCAAAGATACTGGGAGAGTGGTTAAAGACCCCAAATGGATTGTTGAGGCATTTGCCTCTTACTACAATAAGCTGTATACTAGCTATCAACATGGCTCAGAAGATATATTGCGGGACTTCTGGGAGTCTGTAAAGTTACCTCAGGTGTCAGAAGAACAACTGAACAATGCACCTATATCTGGGGAAGAGGTGGATAAGACAATTATGTCTTTAGCCTTGGGTAAAGCGGCAGGCCCTGATGGGCTGCCCATAGAATTCTACAGAATGTTGAGACCGCAAGTTGTTCCAGTGCAGACAAACCTATACACGGGTTATTTTACCGACGTGAGGGAGCTAGTACGTTGTCAGCGGCATATATCACTCTTATCCCTAAAGCGGGAAAGGATACCCTTTTCCTGGAATCTTATAGGCCGATTTGTTATTAAACGCGGACTACAAGATTCTTACGAAACTCTTGGCAGAGTGCCTTAAATTTATTTTACCAGATCTGATCCACGAGGATCAGACTGGCTTTATGCATGTGAGATCGTCGGTGGTTAATGTGCGCCGGGTATTACAGATAACTCAGTACTTTTGGAGTAGAGGATAATCAGGATCGGATGCACCACCTCCGGAGGCCTTCCTGCTGTTCTTGGACGTAGAGAAGGCCTTCAATAGGGTTGAGTGTGGACACCTTTTCCACACTATAGCCAAGTTTAACGTGTCGGGATCTTTCCTCTAATTTCTTAAAAATCTTTACTCTCCCATTGCTAACATATTTGTCAACAATCTATTTATTTCATGTAATTGGCAGAGTCCATGAGCTAGTGATGTATGGGATATACAATCCTACCAGGAGGGGCAAAGTTTCCCAAACCTCAAAATGCCTATAAATACACCCCTCACCACACCCACAATTCAGTTTTACAAACTTTACCTCCTATGGAGGTGGTGAAGTAAGTTTGTGCTTGATTTTCTACGTTGATATGCACTTCTTACCATTTTGATGCCTGATTCCTCTCAGAGTACAGCGAATGTCAGAGGGATGTGAAGGGAGTATCACCTATTGAATTCTATGGTTTTCCTCGCGGGAAATCTTTTTCATAGGTTCTCTGTTATCAGTCGTAGAGATTCATCTCCTACCTCCCTTTTCAGATCGACGATATACTCTCATATTAAATTAGCTCTACTGATAACTGTTTCAATACTGGTTTGGCTATCTGCTATATGTGGATGGGTGTCTTTCGGTAAGTATGTTTTCATTACTTAAGACACTCTCAGCTATGGTTTGGCACTTTATGTATTAATATAAAGTTCTAAATATATGTATTATGCTTATATTTGCCATGAGTCAGGTTTATGTATATTTCCTTTTGCAGACTATCAGTTTCATATTTGGGGGAAAAAACATATTTAGTAAAATATTTTTCTTACCTGGGGTATAGTCTTTTTTCAAATTGACTGCTTTTTCATTACATTTTCAAAACTTTTTTTTTTTTTTTTTAAATGCACCTAAGGATTCAAATATGGGGTAATTTTTCTCAAAAATAGGTATCCGCCTAGGCTCTGGGTTCACATTTGAGGTAAGAGATTACAGTAAGGACTTTCAGACATTCTGTAGTATAAATCCGGGGTCTTAAAGCAAACAGGAGAGTACATGCATTCCTAAACTCTCTGAAGTGTTTTCTATCCCCAGAGAGCTTCTCAGGGGGACAGACCTGAGGTTCAGGGAGAGGTTCAAGAGTGGAGTGATTAGAAGTCAAATTTTTTTTTATGAATTTGCAGAGATTTTCTTTCTTTCTCAACCAGTAAATCTCTTAATCCTTGTGTTAGAATGTCCACTCAGAGAGAGTGACAACGTGTGCAGCCAATTCAGTAGATTCCATTTTAAGAAAAAGGCTTGGTAATATGTTATGTTTACCTGTAGGTTTATTTGGAACCACTCAGTCTCACATGGATTCCTATGACGCTAATAGGATACGAATTACTAGTATGATCATAGATCCGAGGGTCCAATACAATGGAATATTAAATTGGAAAGGAAACTTGAGAGGTCAAATATTATTCCTCAATGTGTATATATAAAAAGTACTTCCATGAAATAATAGAGGCGTGACAAATATAAAGTTCTTCCTAGAGCTTAACAGTGTAACAGACTTGTTTTTAAAATTAGTAACACATAGTACCTGATACAAGTTGTCAGAGTTCCGTTGATACACTGTAGAGCACTGGGCATGCTCAGTCCGATGGACTAGGAAGAAAGCAGCACTACGTGAAGAACTGTATCAAATCCTGGGCATGCGTAGTCAAGCTGGATTAGATTCAATGAGCAATAAGTCAGCAACTGTGGATCCCAGCTTAACAGACTTGCGGTTATAAAGGCAGTTTATCGTAACAAGCATGGGGGAATTTTATACCTTGTCCACTGGTAGTGCAATGAGCCATGAGGAGGCAGAGAGGCTCAAGAGGTAGGTTCAAAGTTGGAAGTACCCAAATAAATACAATTACTGATGCGGTTGTTAAAGCTGTTTTGCAGAACTAAAGTATAAAGGCAGTCATGAAATACATTAAAGAAAAAGGAACGAGGGAGAATATACTGGGTTTGTTAATCAAAATTCAAGGGTTTATAAATTCTTGCTTATATTAGCTAGCCCAAGAATTCTAGAGTCAAGGCAGTAGTATACACATTTATGTACAAAAATGCAAGGAGATTTGCAAAACGAAAGAAAAGACTGCTAGTCTCTAAAACGATTGTATTAGATCACCAGGTTTAGACAGGTATAATAAAAGTTTAATGTTTTGAGATAATTTATTAACATTAACCTTTTCTTATACCTGTCTAAATCTGGTGATCTAATGCAATCTGTTTAGAGACTGGCAGTCCTGAAATACAGCCGGCGTTTATCCTGTTTTTTTAATAGGCAATTACAAAAACGAAAGTTTCTCAGGTTGCAAACTGTAGAAAGTATAGCCGTGCATATAACTTGCAAGACTTCAACGATGTGTAGAATTCAGAAAGTCCGGACGATCAGCAAGTAACTGGAAAACGGCTCTGGATACAGCAGGAATGTTAACTTTACACTCTAGACACAAAATTACCACGCAATGTAATGAGAATGAGTAGGCTTGTTAAACAGGTGGCAGTGTAATAAGGACCTCCCAGAATAAAAGCAACAGAGGTAAAAAGTCTATGACATAACAGGTGCTGTCCCTTCAAAGCACACAATACCTAGCAGCCCTCTTTACATGGTAAATTTCTCTCAGTTTCTGTTCTTGTAAGATTTGTTCCATAGATGTTTGTAGAGTCAAATAGTGGGATACAAAGTGCACTCAGGCTTGAGATGATAACCTACATTCTGCTCATATAAGACTTCAATAAGTTTATCACATGGACAGTTGGAAAATCTGTCAGTGCTGCTTGGCTTCCCGGGGGCAAGAGTTAGATGATCTTGATACAAAAAAGTTCTCAGGCACAAAATATATCCAAGATAGGTGAAGAGTAAAGCCATAAACAAGCTCCAAATAAGATATGTACAGAGCATTATGGAGTAGTGGCCATCTTGGAACGCTGTACACTGAAATTCTCCATAAATGCACATTTTATTTTTGCCAGTTCATCACTTGGCTATTCAAACCTATATAGTGACCACGGATAACAAATACACTGGACCACATGGTAGCTGCTCAGGGTTCAGAAGGGGCCTCAAATAGCTCCAAAAGTGCACAACCCAGAGGACAAAAAGACTTGTCTTTTTTCAACCACATCTACTATATTACAACATGTCATTATCAGCAGTAAGCATTGTGTGGGTGAGAACAACGTTTCCCTCTTCACTTAAGAGGTTAAGCTATGACTCTTTTTTGCCTTTAATATGAATTTCTGATGCCTCATAAGAATTGAGCAAAACATTTCCAACAGTTGTAACATGAAAATGCTCTCTCACCTGTATGGCTTTTCTAATGGTTAATAAGAGTTGATTTCTGAGAATCATTTCCCACCTTAGGGACATGAAAATTGTTTCTAACCTGTATGAGTTTTCTGATGCCTAGTAAGAGATGATTTCCGAGTAAAACATTTCCTACAGTCAGAACATGAAAATCCTTTTTCTTCTGTATGAATTTTCTGATGAACAACAAGATGACCTTTGCGGATAAAATCTTTCCCACAAACAGAACAGGAAAATGGCCTTGCTCCTGTATGAATTTTCATATGTCTATAAAGATGTGATTTGTGGCTAAAACATTTCTCACATTCAGAACATGGAAATGCTTTCTCTCCTGTATGAATTTTCTGATGACTAATAAGATGTGATTTCCGAGTAAAATATTTCTCACATTCAGAACATGAAAATCCTTTTTCTCCTGTGTGAAATTTCTGATGAGTAACAAGATGTTCTTTACGATTAAAACGTTTCCCACATATAGGACAGGGAAATGGATTTTCTCCAGTATGAATTTTCAGATGCCTATAAAGATGTGATTTCTTGAGAAAACGTTTTTCACATTCAGAACATGAAAACTCTCTCTCTCCTGTATGAATTTTCAGATGACTAATAAGAACGGATTTCCGAGTAAAACATTTCCCACATTCAGAACATGATAATTCTTTCTCTCCTGTATGAATTTTCTGATGAGAAAGAAGATGTGATTTCAGCGTAAAACATTTCCCACATTCAGAACATGAACATTTTTTCTCTCTATGAGTTTTCAGATGAGCAATAAGAACTGATTTCCGAGTAAAACGTTGCCCACATTCAGAACATGCATTTACTGTGTGGCTTCTTTGATTCTGAAGAAGATTCGAAGGAACATCTGCACTTTGACCATATCTAGGATTAATGCAGTTTGTGGATTCACCTGTTCATAAGAAACAGAATGGGGGTAAATGTTATTTATCAAATACATAATTATTTTATTTTTAGAACATTTTAACTTTAGTTAGTTCCTAATACAAAGGTAGGGAACTGGCTGTGACCCCTACACCTTACCCCCCAGCTCCATGCTAAGGCCTAAACGGATTCTAAACCCAATTTTTTCTTTCATGATTCAGATAGAGCAACAATTTTACTTTCTAATTTACTCCTACTATCAATTTTCCTTCATTCTCTTGCTATATTTATTTGAAAAGCAGGAATGTAAAGCTTAGGAGCCAGCCCATTTTAGGTTCAGCTCCCTGGATAGAGCTTGCTTATTGGTGGCTACATTTAACCAATCAGGAAGCAGTACCCAGGTTCTGAACCAAAAATAGGCCGGCTCTTAAGCTTTACATTCCTCCTTTTGGACATTAGGGACTATTTTTAAGGACTCCCAAGTAAATCATATGCATCAATCACTGAATTGAATTAAATTAAAATAATTGTTGTATTTTTCTACTTATTTTCTTAAAAAGTATTTAGAGCTTTTAAAATTGTGTTCACAGAAAATTTTAGTAAAACAATTATTTCTGTCCCAAAACTAATCTTTATAACTATCAACAAAAACATAGAAAATGGCCCCAGGTGGTGTAGTATATCAGAAAAAAGAATCTCACTCACGTGATGGTTGTAACTTTAACAGGTGTTAATGACACCACCTGGGATAATTAGCAGCTCCCCTGTATTACTTAGGCAATTAAGTTATACCATACAGGTGATAAGGATTGGTTACCTGGAAAGGCTAAAGGAACAGTATACTATAAAATTGTTTTTCCCTTAATGCGTTTCCAATTACTTTTTTTTTTTACCAGCTGCAGAGTATAAAATTATGAGAATTAGATTTTTAAGGTTTATTTGTGTATATGAAATAGCTGGTTTGAAGCCACCACCTTATAAAATGGGTTGAGCTTTTAGGCATAATCAGTTCTCATTACTTTATCACATTGTGTACATATAAATGTCTCATATCTATAGGTAAAATCAGAAATCATATACCTACAGACATAAGATACTGACACATGTATATGTACCCAATGTGATAAAGTAATGAGATCTGATTATACTTACAGATATAGGATAAAGACACATGTATATGTACACAGTGTGATACAGTAATGAGATCTGATTATACCTACAGATATAGGATAAAGACACATGTATATGTACACAATGTGATACAGTAATGAGATCTGATTATACCTACAGATATAAGATAGACATGTATATGTACACAATGTGATACAGTAATGAGATCTGATTATACCTACAGATATAGGATAAATACACATGTATATGTACACAATGTGATAATGTAATGAGATCTGATTATACCTACAGATATAAGATAGACATGTATATGTACACAATGTGATACAGTAATGAGCTCTGATTATACCTACTATAAGGTTTGCTTCCTAGTAAGGCAGAAGTATTAGATCTCAGCTGCAGACTTATAGAAAATTTAAATGTATCACTTAGTTGCACAGGCTATTAATTAGCATAGACTGTATGGTAAAGTGAAATAAAGTTAATATATTATACACAGGAGGAAATAGGTCTGTATTTCACACTATTCCTGAAACGGATACCAGAATAGGAGAATTGTAACCTGAAATACCTGTATGAAACAGTATAAGAAGTCCCAGGGGATCAGGTTAACAGGAAAGGAGTTAGATTCTAAAATACAAGCAGAGTTCCATATAACTCCTTTTATGTTCTAGCAAACAGTTTTTGTAGGGAACAAAATGCTCAGTATGTGTTACTGCTCTGACCTTCCAAGAGGTAGTTTGGCAGCCTATGATGAGAGGGAGTTAGGTGGAACGTTTCCCTTTACGAGGTAAGACTGAGCAAGTGAGTAAACAAGAAAGTCACAGCCTTCGCAAATGACCGCTATAGTGCCGAGTTCCGTAACAGCTGATGGGAGGAGCTGACAAGTTGAGTGACAGCGGCACAAGCGGCAGTGAAAACTGAAGCTCCGGTCACAGAGGAGGTAAACGGTTGTTTCCAAATGTATAATAGCAACAGTAGGAGTCTGATCCAACTCAGAGTATGTGTACAGGGCAGAAGAGAGGTTAAGCAGGGCGCCACTGGAAAGGGCTGAGGCTTGTAAGCTGCTGCAGATGAAGTGCCGATTACGGCAAAGCTTGAGAGAGTGAAAATCCTTAGTGCAGCAGAGAGGGGTAGCAGGAGATGTTAAAGTCCACTGTAAGATAATGCTCCAGAGGTAAGATGGTAGGTAATACCTGGTGACTGTAATATAAACAAATTTGTAATCCACAAAGGTGAGCTTGAAATTATACAAAGTAGCTTAGGATAGCAGGAGTGCTATGTGCTGCTACAAGTGCAATAACTAAGCACCTGTTTGCAGTCAGGTGATGACTTAAATGCAGGCAGAGAACATATGATAGAAAGGAAAACTGGAAAAGATGGACTGGAATCCTTACATATGCCCCCCCTCAAGGAAGCCGATCCTCGGCTTGATGTTTCGGACGATCTGGGTACCATCTATGGAACCGAGAGAGAAGACGTGGGGCATCAATGTGCGTATAAGGTTCCCAGGTGTCATCGTCCGGAGAGAAACCCTTCCAGCGAACTAGATACTGCAATTCTCCATTCAGAATTCTGGAGTTCGAGAAGATCTTGGACCTCGAAGGAATCGGAGTCCAAAGGCAAAGCCGGAGGAGGTAGGATACTAGAAGTAGGTGTCAAGTCAGTTGCTGGTTTTAACAAGGAGACATGGAAGGTTGGATGGATAGGTATGGTGGACGGGAGTTCCAAACGCACAGCATTGGCATTAACAATTCAGGTTATGAGGAAAGGACCGACGTACAAGCCAGAAAGTTACAGGGAACAGGCATTTTGGTGGAGAGCCAAACCCTGTCACCAACTGCATAAGTGGGAGCAGGTCTCCTACGTAAGTCATAGTACTTTTTATGAAGCTTGAGCGTTTTGAAAGTTCCATTTTAGGAATTGGAAGTTCTCTGCTATGGTTTGTAGGAGGTCATCGACTGTTGGGGAATTGACAGCTTGGTTATCAAGGATGTTGAAACAGGGATGAAAAGCGTAGTTAGCATAAAATGGTGATAGGTTAGTAGAACTGTGGTTGGAATTGTTATAAGCGAATTCAGCCATGTATAAATACTGTGCCCAGTTGTTTTGATGATACGAGCAGTAACAGCGAAGATACTGCTCAAGCCACTGATTTAGCCTTTCGGTTTGTCCGTTCGTTTGCGGATGGAATACTGTGCTCAGACGATGATCTATTTGCAAATGCTGTGAAAGATGTTTCCAAAACTTAGAAGTGAACTGCGTACCTCTATCAGTTATGATACTAGCTAGCCCATGGAAACGAACAACCGTATTCAGGAACAACTGTGCTGTTTCACTGGATGTGGGCAATTTATGGTGTGGAATGAAAATTGCCATTTTAGTAAGAATGTCCGTGATGACTAAGATGGTATTGAAGCCCGAACTAGTAGGCAGTTCCACTAGAAAGTCCATACCTATGTGAAGCCAAGGTCTATCAGGAATTTCAATAGGTAGTAGTTGACCATATGGTTTGTTCCTATCCTTTTTAGAAGTAATACAAATCGTACAGGCATGTATATAATTCTTGATAGTAGAGATCATATCAGGCCACCAATAATCTCTATCGAGAAGTGTTTTGGTTCTGTTTATACCTGGATGACCTATAAGAGGAGGATCATGGTGTTGCCTGATTAAACTACTCCTAAGATCTTCTGGTACGTATAGCTTCTTTCCATGGAAGTACAGGTTGTTCCGATAAGAGAGTTGATGATAGGGTATCCCCTTATCGGTTTGCAGAGAACGTTGTACCTGTGATTCAAAGGTAGGTAGAACACCAAGGAATCTTTAAGCCGGAATGATAGAGGTGGGTTCTTGTGTATTCGGTGGTCTAGGAAGACGTCTGGAAAGTGCATAAGCCTTGCCGTTCTTAATACCAGGTCTGTAGATAATTTGGTAATTAAACCTGCTAAAGTATAAGCTCCAACGAACTTGTCTACTAGAAAGAGTTTTATTTTTTTGTAGGAATTCAAGATTGCGATGATCCGTATAGATGAGAATCGGGAAAGTCGTGCCCTCTAATAAATGTCTCCAGTTCTTGAAAGCCCTTTTAATTGCAAGCAACTCCTTCTCTCCAATGGAGTAATTCATCTCGGCAGAAGAGAGTAACTTAGAATAAAATGCAACAGGATGAAGAGGTTGTTTTAGGCTCTTCTGTTGGGATAGAACTGCTCCGAGAGCATAGTCCGAGGAATCAACTTCGAGAACGAATTGGAGGGATGGATCAGGGAACTGCAGAATAGGGGCAGACGTGAAAGAGTCCTTGAGAAAATTAAAGGCTTGAGTAGCTGCTTCATTCCAATGGAATGGAACGTTAACACTGGTGAGTGGTTTAACTTTATGGGAGAAGTTTTTAATAAACTTTCTATAGTAATTGCTGAAACCGAGGAAACGTTGCAAATCCTTCCTGTTAGTTGGTTGAGGCCAGGATTTAACGGAATCAACCTTGCTATCTTGCATTTTAATGCCATTCGGTCCAATAGTATAACCCAGGAAATCTATTTTGGTCATATGGAAGACACATTTCTCCAACTTAGCATAGAGTCGGTGGACTTGAAGACGGGAGAGTATCCAACTGACATGTTTGATGTGTTCATCCAGGTTGTTAGAATAGATTAAAATATCATCAAGGTAGACTACTACACAAGTATCAAGGAGGTCATGGAAGATGTCGTTTACGAAATATTGGAAGGTTGCAGGAGCATTGGTGAGGCCAAAAGGCATGACGAGATATTCGAACAGGCCATACCGAGTTCGAAATGCGGTAAGCCACTCGTCGCCTTCTCTAATCCTAACGAGGTTATAAGCCCCTCTTAAAATCTAGTTTAGAGAATATTTTGGCATTTTGTAGCCTTTCAATAAGTTCCGGAATAAGCGGCAACGGATACCTGTTCTTGATTGTGATTTTGTTCAACTCTCTGAAATCTATAATAGGGCGTAAAGAATTGTCCTTATTTCTAACAAAGAAACCAGAAGCTGCTGGAGAAACGGAAGGACGAATGAACCCCTTCTTTATATTTTCGTCCAAGTAGCACTTGAGGTGATCGAGCTCTGGTTGTGACAAAGGATAGAGATGTCCAAAAGGTGGTGATGTTCCAGGTTTTAGATCAATGAGGCAGTCGTAGGAACGGTGGGGTGGCAGCGTTTCTGCCTCCTTTTTAATGAACACGTCTGCATACTTCGAATAGACATCTGGGACCTGTGTGGAATCTGAGAGTTGTAGTAAAGGACAATGCTGGAAACAAGTTTGTTTGCAGTAGGGTGATTTAAACTCTACCTTCAAGGAGCTCCAAGAGATCTCTGGTTCATGTAGACGAAGCCAGTGTATTCCTAAAACAATGGGAAAAAGAGGTGAGGTGATTACATCGAAGGTGATGTATTCATGATGTAAGCCAAGAGTAGTAACAAGAATGGGGATGGTATGGTGGATGATAGGACCTGAAGAGATTTCAGAACCATCAACTACTCTAATGGAAACAAGAGACAATTTTTTGATTAGAGGTATTTTATTTTTTGTTACAAGGGAAGCATCAATATAATTGCCCTGTGCTCCGGTGTCAATTATAGCCTCTGTCTTCATGTGCTTGTTGTCCCACTGTAAGGAGAGAGGTAAAATGCAGTGAGCAGGTTGATCATGCACAATCAGAGATGACAAAAAGGAATTGGACTTACTATTTTTGTTCTTGCGTAAAGAAGTGCACTCTCTGATTGAGTGAGAAGCTGATCCACAATACATACATAAGCCTCTTGACTTTCTACTAAATCTTTCTTCAGAAGAGAGAGGGCCTCTGAAGAAACCAATCTCCATAGCCTCAGGATTACTAGAGCTAGAAGTATGAGGTACTGGTACATGAGTGGGTAGACTCGATTTTTTAGGAGTGGAATCCGTATATTGGCGTTCAGATCTTCTCTCAACCTCCGGTCAATTTGCATTGAGAGTCTAATAAGGCCCTCCAGTGAATCTGGGAGCTCAGTGCGAGCCAACTCATCCTTCACCTGATCTGACAGTCCCAGGCGAAATTGATTCTTCAATGCGATGGTGTTCCACTGGCTGTCAGTAGCGTATTGTTTAAAGTCTGTTATATAAGATTCAACGGGCCTGTTCCCTTGTTTTAATTTCCTCAGTTTGGTTTCAGCTGTGAGCTGTAGATTTGAATCTGAGTATAACTCATCCATAACTGCAAGGAATGATTGTAGTGAGGAGAGAAGAGGACTATTGGTCTCGAAGAGGGTATCAGCCCAGATGCGGGGTTCCCCGCGTAGGTAAGTAATCATAGTTAAAACCTTCACCCAAGGTTAAGAGACAAGCATTCCTGTACTGGCGGTACAGAGATCTATCCCCACTAAAAGGATCTGGAGAAGAAATATGTGGTTCAACAGATGAATCAGTAGGATGTGTTTTAGGGGGGGCCTTCCTTAAAGCGTTGTTTTCCGCCTTAAGCTCCCTCATTCCTTGAGTCAGTTCATCCACTCTTTGAGACAAGTTATAGACTATATTAGGTAAGTCTGCTGGATCCATCATTAAAGGGCTTAGTTATTCTATAAGGTTTGCTTCCTAGTAAGGCAGAAGTATTAGATCTCAGCTGCAGACTTATAGAAAAATGTAAATGTATCACTTAGTTGCACAGGCTATTAATTAGCATAGACTGTATGGTAAAGTGAAATAAAGTTAATATATTTTACACAGGAGGAAATAGGTCTGTATTTCACACTATTCCTGAAACGGATACCAGAATAGGAGAATTGTAACCTGAAATACCTGTATGAAACAGTATAAGAAGTCCCAGGGGATCAGGTTAACAGGAAAGGAGTTAGATTCTAAAATACAAGCAGAGTTCCATATAACTCCTTTTATGTTCTAGCAAACAGTTTTTGTAGGGAACAAAATGCTCAGTATGTGTTACTGCTCTGACTTTCCAAGAGGTAGTTTGGCAGCCTATGATGAGAGGGAGTTAGGTGGAACGTTTCCCTTTACGAGGTAAGACTGAGCAAGTGAGTATACAAGAAAGTCACAGCCTTCGCAAATGACCGCTATAGTGCCGAGTTCCGTAACAGCTGATGGGAGGAGCTGACAAGTTGAGTGACAGCGGCACAAGCGGCAGTGAAAACTGAAGCTCCGGTCACAGAGGAGGTAAACGGTTGTTTCCAAATGTATAATAGCAACAGTAGGAGTCTGATCCGACTCAGAGTATGTGTACAGGGCAGAAGAGAGGTTAAGCAGGGCGCCACTGGAAAGGGCTGAGGCTTGTAAGCTGCTGCAGACGAAGTGCCGATTACGGCAAAGCTTGAGAGAGTGAAAATCCTTAGTGCAGCAGAGAGGGGTAGCAGGAGATGTTAAAGTCCGCTGTAAGATAATGCTCCAGAGGTAAGATGGTAGGTAATACCTGGTGACTGTAATATAAACAAATTTATAATCCACAAAGGTGAGCTTGAAATTATACAAAGTAGCTTAGGATAGCAGGAGTGCTACGTTTTGCTACAAGTGCAATAACTAAGCACCTGCTTGCAGTCAGGTGATGACTTAAATGCAGGCAGAGAACATGTGATAGAAAGGAAAACTGGAAAAGATGGACTGGAATCCTTACACCTACAGATATAAGATACAGACACATGTATATGTACACAATGTGATACTGTAATGTGTCTGTATCTTATATCTGTAGGTATAATCAGATCTCAGTACTGTATCACATTGTGTACATATACATGTGTCTGTATCTTATATCTGTAGGTATAATCAGATCTCATGTATATGTACACAATGTGATACTGTAATGAGTTCTGATTATACCTACAGATATAAGATAAAGACAAATGTATATGTACACAGTGTGATAAAGTAATGAGATCTGATTATACCTACAGATATAAGATTCAGACACATGTATATGTACACAATGTGATAAAGTAATGAGATCTGATTATACCTACAGATATAAGATACAGACACATGTATATGTACACAATGTGATAAAGTAATGAGATCTGATTATACCTACAGATATAAGATACAGACACATGTATATGTACACAATGTGATACAGTAATGAGATCTGATTATACCTACAGATATAATATACAGACACATGTATATGTACACAATGTGATATAGTAATGAGATCTGATTATACCTACAGATATAAGATAAAGACATGTATATGTACACAATGTGATCATCAGATCTCATTACTTTATCACATTGTGTATATATACACAGACTTCTTTATCTTATATCTGTCTGTAAACCA